>NW_027366045.1:0-83338 GCF_046119375.1 Phyllobates terribilis
TCATTGGTTTTTGCCATTGAAAAACGTCCAGAAATGATTGAAGCTACTGACTGAATGAAAGGAGCTGGCATCTCACTCTCTTTGAATCTTCTTTATCATGCTAAGAGGAGCAGGAAAAAGCAAAAAATTTCAGAATTGCACCTTGCAATGCGGAGAAATTACAGTTTGTGCATTTACAATATTCATTGATTTTTGCCATTGAAAAACATCCAGAAATGATTGAAGCTACTGACTGAATGAAAGGAGCTGGCATCTCACTCTCTTTGAATCTTCTTTATCATGCTAAGAGGAGCAGGAAAAAGCAAAAAATTTCAGAATTGCACCTTGCAATGCGGAGAAATTACTGTTTGTGCATTTACAATATTCATTGATTTTTGCCATTGAAAAACATCATGTTATTCATATACCAGAAATGTTTGAAGCTACTGACTGAATGAAAGGAGCTGGCATCTCACTCTCTTTGAATCTTCTTTATCATGCTAAGAGGAGCAGGAAAAAGCAAACAATTTCAGAATTGCACCTTGCAATGTGGAGAAATTACTGTTTGTGCATTTACAATATTCATTGATTTTTACCATTGAAAAACGTCCAGAAATGATTGAAGCTACTGACTGAATGAAAGTAGCTGGCATCTCACTCTCTTTGAATCTTCTTTATCATGCTAAGAGGAGCAGGAAAAAGCAAAAAATTTCAGACTTGCACCTTGCAATGCGGAGAAATTACTGTTTGTGCATTTACAATATTCATTGATTTTTGCCATTGAAAAACATCATGTTATTCATATACCAGAAATGTTTGAAGCTACTGACTGAATGAAAGGAGCTGGCATCTCACTCTCTTTGAATCTTCTTTATCATGCTAAGAGGAGCAGGAAAAAGTAAAAAATTTCAGAATTGCACCTTGCAATGCGGAGAAATTACTGTTTGTGCATTTATAATATTCAATGATTTTTGCCATTGAAAAACGTCCAGAAATGATTGAAGCTACTGACTGAACGAAAGGAGCTGGCATCTCACTCTCTTTGAATCTTCTTTATCATGCTAAGAGGAGCAGGAAAAAGCAAAAAATTTCAGAATTGCACCTTGCAATGCGGAGAAATTACTGTTTGTGCATTTACAATATTCATTGATTTTTGCCATTGAAAAACATCCAGAAATGATTGAAGCTACTGACTGAATGAAAGTAGCTGGCATCTCACTCTCTTTGAATCTTCTTTATCATGCTAAGAGGAGCAGGAAAAAGCAAAAAATTTCAGACTTGCACCTTGCAATGCGGAGAAATTACTGTTTGTGCATTTACAATATTCATTGATTTTTGCCATTGAAAAACATCATGTTATTCATATACCAGAAATGTTTGAAGCTACTGACTGAATGAAAGGAGCTGGCATCTCACTCTCTTTGAATCTTCTTTATCATGCTAAGAGGAGCAGGAAAAAGCAAAAAATTTCAGAATTGCACCTTGCAATGCGGAGAAATTACTGTTTGTACATTTACAATATTCATTGATTTTGCCATTGAAAAACATCCAGAAATGATTGAAGCTACTGACTGAATGAAAGGAGCTGGCATCTCACTCTCTTTGAATCTTCTTTATCATGCTAAGAGGAGCAGGAAAAAGCAAAAAATTTCAGAATTGCACCTTGCAATGCGGAGAAATTACTGTTTGTGCATTTACAATATTCATTGATTTTTGCATTGAAAAACATCATGTTATTCATATACCAGAAATGTTTGAAGCTACTGACTGAATGAAAGGAGCTGACATCACACTCTCTTTGAATCTTCTTTATCATGCTAAGAGGAGCAGGAAAAAGCAAAAAATTTCAGAATTGCACCTTGCAATGCGGAGAAATTACTGTTTGTGCATTTACAATATTCATTGATTTTTGCCATTGAAAAACATCCAGAAATGATTGAAGCTACTGACTGAATGAAAAGAGCTGGCATCTCACTCTCTTTGAATCTTCTTTATCATGCTAAGAGGAGCAGGAAAAAGCAAAAAATTTCAGAATTGCACCTTGCAATGCGGAGAAATTACTGTTTGTGCATTTACAATATTCATTGATTTTTGCCATTGAAAAACATCATGTTATTCATATACCAGAAATGTTTGAAGCTACTGACTGAATGAAAGGAGCTGGCATCTCACTCTCTTTGAATCTTCTTTATCATGCTAAGAGGAGCAGGAAAAAGCAAACAATTTCAGAATTGCACCTTGCAATGCGGAGAAATTACTGTTTGTGCATTTACAATATTCATTGATTTTTGCCATTGAAAAACGTCCAGAAATGATTGAAGGTACTGACTGAATGAAAGGAGCTGGCATCTCACTCTCTTTGAATCTTCTTTATCATGCTAAGAGGAGCAGGAAAAAGCAAAAAATTTCAGAATTGCACCTTGCAATGCGGAGAAATTACTGTTTGTGCATTTACAATATTCATTGGTTTTTGCCATTGAAAAACGTCCAGAAATGATTGAAGCTACTGACTGAATGAAAGGAGCTGGCATCTCACTCTCTTTGAATCTTCTTTATCATGCTAAGAGGAGCAGGAAAAAGCAAAAAATTTCAGACTTGCACCTTGCAATGCGGAGAAATTACTGTTTGTGCATTTACAATATTCATTGATTTTTGCCATTGAAAAACATCATGTTATTCATATACCAGAAATGTTTGAAGCTACTGACTGAATGAAAGGAGCTGGCATCTCACTCTCTTTGAATCTTCTTTATCATGCTAAGAGGAGCAGGAAAAAGTAAAAAATTTCAGAATTGCACCTTGCAATGCGGAGAAATTACTGTTTGTGCATTTATAATATTCAATGATTTTTGCCATTGAAAAACGTCCAGAAATGATTGAAGCTACTGACTGAACGAAAGGAGCTGGCATCTCACTCTCTTTGAATCTTCTTTATCATGCTAAGAGGAGCAGGAAAAAGCAAAAAATTTCAGAATTGCACCTTGCAATGCGGAGAAATTACTGTTTGTGCATTTACAATATTCATTGATTTTTGCCATTGAAAAACATCCAGAAATGATTGAAGCTACTGACTGAATGAAAGGAGCTGGCATCTCACTCTCTTTGAATCTTCTTTATCATGCTAAGAGGAGCAGGAAAAAGCAAAAAATTTCAGAATTGCACCTTGCAATGCGGAGAAATTACTGTTTGTGCATTTACAATATTCATTGATTTTTGCCATTGAAAAACATCATGTTATTCATATACCAGAAATGTTTGAAGCTACTGACTGAATGAAAGGAGCTGACATCTCACTCTCTTTGAATATTCTTTATCATGCTAAGAGGAGCAGGAAAAAGCAAAAAATTTCAGAATTGCACCTTGCAATGCGGAGAAATTACTGTTTGTGCATTTACAATATTCATTGATTTTTGCCATTGAAAAACGTCCAGAAATGATTGAAGCTACTGACTGAATGAAAGGAGCTGGCATCTCACTCTCTTTGAATCTTCTTTATCATGCTAAGAGGAGCAGGAAAAAGCAAAAAATTTCAGAATTGCACCTTGCAATGCAGAGAAATTACTGTTTGTGCATTTACAATATTCATTGATTTTTGCCATTGAAAAACATGTTATTCATATACCAGAAATGTTTGAAGCTACTGACTGAATGAAAGGAGCTGGCACCTCACTCTCTTTGAATCTTCTTTATCATGCTAAGAGGAGCGGGAAAAAGCAAAAAATTTCAGAATTGCACCTTGCAATGTGGAGAAATTACTGTTTGTGCATTTATAATATTCAATGATTTTTGCCATTGAAAAACGTCCAGAAATGATTGAAGCTACTGACTGAACGAAAGGAGCTGGCATCTCACTCTCTTTGAATCTTCTTTATCATGCTAAGAGGAGCAGGAAAAAGCAAAAAATTTCAGAATTGCACCTTGCAATGCGGAGAAATTACTGTTTGTGCATTTACAATATTCATTGATTTTTGCCATTGAAAAACATCATGTTATTCATATACCAGAAATGTTTGAAGCTACTGACTGAATGAAAGGAGCTGACATCTCACTCTCTTTGAATCTTCTTTATCATGCTAAGAGGAGCAGGAAAAAGCAAAAAATTTCAGAATTGCACCTTGCAATGCGGAGAAATTACTGTTTGTGCATTTACAATATTCATTGATTTTTACCATTGAAAAACGTCCAGAAATGATTGAAGCTACTGACTGAATGAAAGTAGCTGGCATCTCACTCTCTTTGAATCTTCTTTATCATGCTAAGAGGAGCAGGAAAAAGCAAAAAATTTCAGACTTGCACCTTGCAATGCGGAGAAATTACTGTTTGTGCATTTACAATATTCATTGATTTTTGCCATTGAAAAACATCATGTTATTCATATACCAGAAATGTTTGAAGCTACTGACTGAATGAAAGGAGCTGGCATCTCACTCTCTTTGAATCTTCTTTATCATGCTAAGAGGAGCAGGAAAAAGCAAAAAATTTCAGAATTGCACCTTGCAATGCGGAGAAATTACTGTTTGTGCATTTACAATATTCATTGATTTTTGCCATTGAAAAACATCCAGAAATGATTGAAGCTACTGACTGAATGAAAGGAGCTGGCATCTCACTCTCTTTGAATCTTCTTTATCATGCTAAGAGGAGCAGGAAAAAGCAAAAAATTTCAGAATTGCACCTTGCAATGCGGAGAAATTACTGTTTGTGCATTTACAATATTCATTGATTTTTGCCATTGAAAAACATCATGTTATTCATATACCAGAAATGTTTGAAGCTACTGACTGAATGAAAGGAGCTGACATCACACTCTCTTTGAATCTTGTTTATCATGCTAAGAGGAGCAGGAAAAAGCAAAAAATTTCAGAATTGCACCTTGCAATGCGGAGAAATTACTGTTTGTGCATTTACAATATTCATTGATTTTTGCCATTGAAAAACATCCAGAAATGATTGAAGCTACTGACTGAATGAAAGGAGCTGGCATCTCACTCTCTTTGAATCTTCTTTATCATGCTAAGAGGAGCAGGAAAAAGCAAAAAATTTCAGAATTGCACCTTGCAATGCGGAGAAATTACTGTTTTGTGCATTTACAATATTCATTGGTTTTTGCCATTGAAAAACGTCCAGAAATGATTGAAGCTACTGACTGAATGAAAGGAGCTGGCATCTCACTCTCTTTGAATCTTCTTTATCATGCTAAGAGGAGCAGGAAAAAGCAAAAAATTTCAGAATTGCACCTTGCAATGCGGAGAAATTACAGTTTGTGCATTTACAATATTCATTGATTTTTGCCATTGAAAAACATCCAGAAATGATTGAAGCTACTGACTGAATGAAAGGAGCTGGCATCTCACTCTCTTTGAATCTTCTTTATCATGCTAAGAGGAGCAGGAAAAAGCAAAAAATTTCAGAATTGCACCTTGCAATGTGGAGAAATTACTGTTTGTGCATTTACAATATTCATTGATTTTTACCATTGAAAAACGTCCAGAAATGATTGAAGCTACTGACTGAATGAAAGTAGCTGGCATCTCACTCTCTTTGAATCTTCTTTATCATGCTAAGAGGAGCAGGAAAAAGCAAAAAATTTCAGACTTGCACCTTGCAATGCGGAGAAATTACTGTTTGTGCATTTACAATATTCATTGATTTTTGCCATTGAAAAACATCATGTTATTCATATACCAGAAATGTTTGAAGCTACTGACTGAATGAAAGGAGCTGGCATCTCACTCTCTTTGAATCTTCTTTATCATGCTAAGAGGAGCAGGAAAAAGCAAAAAATTTCAGAATTGCACCTTGCAATGTGGAGAAATTACTGTTTGTGCATTTACAATATTCATTGATTTTTACCATTGAAAAACGTCCAGAAATGATTGAAGCTACTGACTGAATGAAAGTAGCTGGCATCTCACTCTCTTTGAATCTTCTTTATCATGCTAAGAGGAGCAGGAAAAAGCAAAAAAATTTCAGACTTGCACCTTGCAATGCGGAGAAATTACTGTTTGTGCATTTACAATATTCATTGATTTTTGCCATTGAAAAACATCATGTTATTCATATACCAGAAATGTTTGAAGCTACTGACTGAATGAAAGGAGCTGGCATCTCACTCTCTTTGAATCTTCTTTATCATGCTAAGAGGAGCAGGAAAAAGCAAAAAATTTCAGAATTGCACCTTGCAATGCGGAGAAATTACTGTTTGTGCATTTACAATATTCATTGATTTTTGCCATTGAAAAACATCATGTTATTCATATACCAGAAATGATTGAAGCTACTGACTGAATGAAAGGAGCTGGCATCTCACTCTCTTTGAATCTTCTTTATCATGCTAAGAGGAGCAGGAAAAAGTAAAAAATTTCAGAATTGCACCTTGCAATGCGGAGAAATTACTGTTTGTGCATTTATAATATTCAATGATTTTTGCCATTGAAAAACGTCCAGAAATGATAGAAGCTACTGACTGAACGAAAGGAGCTGGCATCTCACTCTCTTTGAATCTTCTTTATCATGCTAAGAGGAGCAGGAAAAAGCAAAAAATTTCAGAATTGCACCTTGCAATGCGGAGAAATTACTGTTTGTGCATTTACAATATTCATTGATTTTTGCCATTGAAAAACATCCAGAAATGATTGAAGCTACTGACTGAATGAAAGGAGCTGGCATCTCACTCTCTTTGAATCTTCTTTATCATGCTAAGAGGAGCAGGAAAAAGCAAAAAATTTCAGAATTGCACCTTGCAATGCGGAGAAATTACTGTTTGTGCATTTACAATATTCATTGATTTTTGCCATTGAAAAACATCATGTTATTCATATACCAGAAATGTTTGAAGCTACTGACTGAATGAAAGGAGCTGACATCTCACTCTCTTTGAATCTTCTTTATCATGCTAAGAGGAGCAGGAAAAAGCAAAAAATTTCAGAATTGCACCTTGCAATGCGGAGAAATTACTGTTTGTGCATTTACAATATTCATTGATTTTTGCCATTGAAAAACATCCAGAAATGATTGAAGCTACTGACTGAATGAAAGGAGCTGGCATCTCACTCTCTTTGAATCTTCTTTATCATGCTAAGAGGAGCAGGAAAAAGCAAAAAATTTCAGAATTGCACCTTGCAATGCGGAGAAATTACTGTTTGTGCATTTACAATATTCATTGATTTTTGCCATTGAAAAACATCATGTTATTCATATACCAGAAATGTTTGAAGCTACTGACTGAATGAAAGGAGCTGGCATCTCACTCTCTTTGAATCTTCTTTATCATGCTAAGAGGAGCAGGAAAAAGCAAAAAATTTCAGAATTGCACCTTGCAATGCGGAGAAATTACTGTTTGTGCATTTACAATATTCATTGATTTTTGCCTTTGAAAAACATCATGTTATTCATATACCAGAAATGTTTGAAGCTACTGACTGAATGAAAGGAGCTGGCATCTCACTCTCTTTGAATCTTCTTTATCATGCTAAGAGGAGCGGGAAAAAGCAAAAAATTTCAGAATTGCACCTTGCAATGTGGAGAAATTACTGTTTGTGCATTTACAATATTCATTGATTTTTACCATTGAAAAACGTCCAGAAATGATTGAAGCTACTGACTGAATGAAAGTAACTGGCATCTCACTCTCTTTGAATCTTCTTTATCATGCTAAGAGGAGCAGGAAAAAGCAAAAAATTTCAGACTTGCACCTTGCAATGCGGAGAAATTACTGTTTGTGCATTTACAATATTCATTGATTTTTGCCATTGAAAAACATCATGTTATTCATATACCAGAAATGTTTGAAGCTACTGACTGAATGAAAGGAGCTGGCATCTCACTCTCTTTGAATCTTATTTATCATGCTAAGAGGAGCAGGAAAAAGCAAAAAATTTCAGAATTGCACCTTGCAATGCGGAGAAATTACTGTTTGTGCATTTACAATATTCATTGATTTTTGCCATTGAAAAACGTCCAGAAATGATTGAAGCTACTGACTGAATGAAAGGAGCTGGCATCTCACTCTCTTTGAATCTTCTTTATCATGCTAAGAGGAGCAGGAAAAAGCAAAAAATTTCAGAATTGCACCTTGCAATGCGGAGAAATTACTGTTTGTGCATTTACAATCTTCATTGATTTTTGCCATTGAAAAACGTCCAGAAATGATTGAAGCTACTGACTGAATGAAAGGAGCTGGCATCTCACTCTCTTTGAATCTTCTTTATCATGCTAAGAGGAGCAGGAAAAATCAAAAAATTTCAGAATTGCACCTTGCAATGCGGAGAAATTACTGTTTGTGCATTTACAATATTCATTGATTTTTGCCATTGAAAAACATGTTATTCATATACCAGAAATGTTTGAAGCTACTGACTGAATGAAAGGAGCTGGCACCTCACTCTCTTTGAATCTTCTTTATCATGCTAAGAGGAGCGGGAAAAAGCAAAAAATTTCAGAATTGCACCTTGCAATGCGGAGAAATTACTGTTTGTGCATTTACAATATTCATTGATTTTTGCCATTGAAAAACGTCCAGAAATGATTGAAGGTACTGACTGAATGAAAGGAGCTGGCATCTCACTCTCTTTGAATCTTCTTTATCATGCTAAGAGGAGCAGGAAAAAGCAAAAAATTTCAGAATTGCACCTTGCAATGCGGAGAAATTACTGTTTGTGCATTTACAATATTCATTGATTTTTGCCACTGAAAAACGTCCAGAAATGATTGAAGCTACTGACTGAATGAAAGGAGCTGGCATCTCACTCTCTTTGAATCTTCTTTATCATGCTAAGAGGAGCAGGAAAAAGCAAAAAATTTCAGAATTGCACCTTGCAATGCGGAGAAATTACTGTTTGTGCATTTACAATATTCATTGATTTTTGCCATTGAAAAACATCCAGAAATGATTGAAGCTACTGACTGAATGAAAGGAGCTGGCATCTCACTCTCTTTGAATCTTCTTTATCATGCTAAGAGGAGCAGGAAAAAGCAAAAAATTTCAGAATTGCACCTTGCAATGCGGAGAAATTACTGTTTGTGCATTTACAATATTCATTGATTTTTGCCATTGAAAAACATCATGTTATTCATATACCAGAAATGTTTGAAGCTACTGACTGAATGAAAGGAGCTGGCATCTCACTCTCTTTGAATCTTCTTTATCATGCTAAGAGGAGCAGGAAAAAGCAAAAAATTTCAGAATTGCACCTTGCAATGTGGAGAAATTACTGTTTGTGCATTTACAATATTCATTGATTTTTACCATTGAAAAACGTCCAGAAATGATTGAAGCTACTGACTGAATGAAAGTAGCTGGCATCTCACTCTCTTTGAATCTTCTTTATCATGCTAAGAGGAGCAGGAAAAAGCAAAAAATTTCAGACTTGCACCTTGCAATGCGGAGAAATTACTGTTTGTGCATTTACAATATTCATTGATTTTTGCCATTGAAAAACATCATGTTATTCATATACCAGAAATGTTTGAAGCTACTGACTGAATGAAAGGAGCTGGCATCTCACTCTCTTTGAATCTTCTTTATCATGCTAAGAGGAGCAGGAAAAAGCAAAAAATTTCAGAATTGCACCTTGCAATGCGGAGAAATTACTGTTTGTACATTTACAATATTCATTGATTTTTGCCATTGAAAAACATCCAGAAATGATTGAAGCTACTGACTGAATGAAAGGAGCTGGCATCTCACTCTCTTTGAATCTTCTTTATCATGCTAAGAGGAGCAGGAAAAAGCAAAAAATTTCAGAATTGCACCTTGCAATGCGGAGAAATTACTGTTTGTGCATTTACAATATTCATTGATTTTTGCCATTGAAAAACATCATGTTATTCATATACCAGAAATGTTTGAAGCTACTGACTGAATGAAAGGAGCTGACATCACACTCTCTTTGAATCTTCTTTATCATGCTAAGAGGAGCAGGAAAAAGCAAAAAATTTCAGAATTGCACCTTGCAATGCGGAGAAATTACTGTTTGTGCATTTACAATATTCATTGATTTTTGCCATTGAAAAACATCCAGAAATGATTGAAGCTACTGACTGAATGAAAAGAGCTGGCATCTCACTCTCTTTGAATCTTCTTTATCATGCTAAGAGGAGCAGGAAAAAGCAAAAAATTTCAGAATTGCACCTTGCAATGCGGAGAAATTACTGTTTGTGCATTTACAATATTCATTGATTTTTGCCCTTGAAAAACATCATGTTATTCATATACCAGAAATGTTTGAAGCTACTGACTGAATGAAAGGAGCTGGCATCTCACTCTCTTTGAATCTTCTTTATCATGCTAAGAGGAGCAGGAAAAAGCAAAAAATTTCAGAATTGCACCTTGCAATGCGGAGAAATTACTGTTTGTGCATTTACAATATTCATTGATTTTTGCCATTGAAAAACGTCCAGAAATGATTGAAGGTACTGACTGAATGAAAGGAGCTGGCATCTCACTCTCTTTGAATCTTCTTTATCATGCTAAGAGGAGCAGGAAAAAGCAAAAAATTTCAGAATTGCACCTTGCAATGCGGAGAAATTACTGTTTGTGCATTTACAATATTCATTGGTTTTTGCCATTGAAAAACGTCCAGAAATGATTGAAGCTACTGACTGAATGAAAGGAGCTGGCATCTCACTCTCTTTGAATCTTCTTTATCATGCTAAGAGGAGCAGGAAAAAGCAAAAAATTTCAGAATTGCACCTTGCAATGCGGAGAAATTACAGTTTGTGCATTTACAATATTCATTGATTTTTGCCATTGAAAAACATCCAGAAATGATTGAAGCTACTGACTGAATGAAAGGAGCTGGCATCTCACTCTCTTTGAATCTTCTTTATCATGCTAAGAGGAGCAGGAAAAAGCAAAAAATTTCAGAATTGCACCTTGCAATGCGGAGAAATTACTGTTTGTGCATTTACAATATTCATTGATTTTTGCCATTGAAAAACATCATGTTATTCATATACCAGAAATGTTTGAAGCTACTGACTGAATGAAAGGAGCTGGCATCTCACTCTCTTTGAATCTTCTTTATCATGCTAAGAGGAGCAGGAAAAAGCAAACAATTTCAGAATTGCACCTTGCAATGTGGAGAAATTACTGTTTGTGCATTTACAATATTCATTGATTTTTACCATTGAAAAACGTCCAGAAATGATTGAAGCTACTGACTGAATGAAAGTAGCTGGCATCTCACTCTCTTTGAATCTTCTTTATCATGCTAAGAGGAGCAGGAAAAAGCAAAAAATTTCAGACTTGCACCTTGCAATGCGGAGAAATTACTGTTTGTGCATTTACAATATTCATTGATTTTTGCCATTGAAAAACATCATGTTATTCATATACCAGAAATGTTTGAAGCTACTGACTGAATGAAAGGAGCTGGCATCTCACTCTCTTTGAATCTTCTTTATCATGCTAAGAGGAGCAGGAAAAAGTAAAAAATTTCAGAATTGCACCTTGCAATGCGGAGAAATTACTGTTTGTGCATTTATAATATTCAATGATTTTTGCCATTGAAAAACGTCCAGAAATGATTGAAGCTACTGACTGAACGAAAGGAGCTGGCATCTCACTCTCTTTGAATCTTCTTTATCATGCTAAGAGGAGCAGGAAAAAGCAAAAAATTTCAGAATTGCACCTTGCAATGCGGAGAAATTACTGTTTGTGCATTTACAATATTCATTGATTTTTGCCATTGAAAAACATCCAGAAATGATTGAAGCTACTGACTGAATGAAAGTAGCTGGCATCTCACTCTCTTTGAATCTTCTTTATCATGCTAAGAGGAGCAGGAAAAAGCAAAAAATTTCAGACTTGCACCTTGCAATGCGGAGAAATTACTGTTTGTGCATTTACAATATTCATTGATTTTTGCCATTGAAAAACATCATGTTATTCATATACCAGAAATGTTTGAAGCTACTGACTGAATGAAAGGAGCTGGCATCTCACTCTCTTTGAATCTTCTTTATCATGCTAAGAGGAGCAGGAAAAAGCAAAAAATTTCAGAATTGCACCTTGCAATGCGGAGAAATTACTGTTTGTACATTTACAATATTCATTGATTTTGCCATTGAAAAACATCCAGAAATGATTGAAGCTACTGACTGAATGAAAGGAGCTGGCATCTCACTCTCTTTGAATCTTCTTTATCATGCTAAGAGGAGCAGGAAAAAGCAAAAAATTTCAGAATTGCACCTTGCAATGCGGAGAAATTACTGTTTGTGCATTTACAATATTCATTGATTTTTGCCATTGAAAAACATCATGTTATTCATATACCAGAAATGTTTGAAGCTACTGACTGAATGAAAGGAGCTGACATCACACTCTCTTTGAATCTTCTTTATCATGCTAAGAGGAGCAGGAAAAAGCAAAAAATTTCAGAATTGCACCTTGCAATGCGGAGAAATTACTGTTTGTGCATTTACAATATTCATTGATTTTTGCCATTGAAAAACATCCAGAAATGATTGAAGCTACTGACTGAATGAAAAGAGCTGGCATCTCACTCTCTTTGAATCTTCTTTATCATGCTAAGAGGAGCAGGAAAAAGCAAAAAATTTCAGAATTGCACCTTGCAATGCGGAGAAATTACTGTTTGTGCATTTACAATATTCATTGATTTTTGCCATTGAAAAACATCATGTTATTCATATACCAGAAATGTTTGAAGCTACTGACTGAATGAAAGGAGCTGGCATCTCACTCTCTTTGAATCTTCTTTATCATGCTAAGAGGAGCAGGAAAAAGCAAACAATTTCAGAATTGCACCTTGCAATGCGGAGAAATTACTGTTTGTGCATTTACAATATTCATTGATTTTTGCCATTGAAAAACGTCCAGAAATGATTGAAGGTACTGACTGAATGAAAGGAGCTGGCATCTCACTCTCTTTGAATCTTCTTTATCATGCTAAGAGGAGCAGGAAAAAGCAAAAAATTTCAGAATTGCACCTTGCAATGCGGAGAAATTACTGTTTGTGCATTTACAATATTCATTGGTTTTTGCCATTGAAAAACGTCCAGAAATGATTGAAGCTACTGACTGAATGAAAGGAGCTGGCATCTCACTCTCTTTGAATCTTCTTTATCATGCTAAGAGGAGCAGGAAAAAGCAAAAAATTTCAGACTTGCACCTTGCAATGCGGAGAAATTACTGTTTGTGCATTTACAATATTCATTGATTTTTGCCATTGAAAAACATCATGTTATTCATATACCAGAAATGTTTGAAGCTACTGACTGAATGAAAGGAGCTGGCATCTCACTCTCTTTGAATCTTCTTTATCATGCTAAGAGGAGCAGGAAAAAGTAAAAAATTTCAGAATTGCACCTTGCAATGCGGAGAAATTACTGTTTGTGCATTTATAATATTCAATGATTTTTGCCATTGAAAAACGTCCAGAAATGATTGAAGCTACTGACTGAACGAAAGGAGCTGGCATCTCACTCTCTTTGAATCTTCTTTATCATGCTAAGAGGAGCAGGAAAAAGCAAAAAATTTCAGAATTGCACCTTGCAATGCGGAGAAATTACTGTTTGTGCATTTACAATATTCATTGATTTTTGCCATTGAAAAACATCCAGAAATGATTGAAGCTACTGACTGAATGAAAGGAGCTGGCATCTCACTCTCTTTGAATCTTCTTTATCATGCTAAGAGGAGCAGGAAAAAGCAAAAAATTTCAGAATTGCACCTTGCAATGCGGAGAAATTACTGTTTGTGCATTTACAATATTCATTGATTTTTGCCATTGAAAAACATCATGTTATTCATATACCAGAAATGTTTGAAGCTACTGACTGAATGAAAGGAGCTGACATCTCACTCTCTTTGAATATTCTTTATCATGCTAAGAGGAGCAGGAAAAAGCAAAAAATTTCAGAATTGCACCTTGCAATGCGGAGAAATTACTGTTTGTGCATTTACAATATTCATTGATTTTTGCCATTGAAAAACGTCCAGAAATGATTGAAGCTACTGACTGAATGAAAGGAGCTGGCATCTCACTCTCTTTGAATCTTCTTTATCATGCTAAGAGGAGCAGGAAAAAGCAAAAAATTTCAGAATTGCACCTTGCAATGCGGAGAAATTACTGTTTGTGCATTTACAATATTCATTGATTTTTGCCATTGAAAAACATGTTATTCATATACCAGAAATGTTTGAAGCTACTGACTGAATGAAAGGAGCTGGCACCTCACTCTCTTTGAATCTTCTTTATCATGCTAAGAGGAGCGGGAAAAAGCAAAAAATTTCAGAATTGCACCTTGCAATGTGGAGAAATTACTGTTTGTGCATTTATAATATTCAATGATTTTTGACATTGAAAAACGTCCAGAAATGATTGAAGCTACTGACTGAACGAAAGGAGCTGGCATCTCACTCTCTTTGAATCTTCTTTATCATGCTAAGAGGAGCAGGAAAAAGCAAAAAATTTCAGAATTGCACCTTGCAATGCGGAGAAATTACTGTTTGTGCATTTACAATATTCATTGATTTTTGCCATTGAAAAACATCATGTTATTCATATACCAGAAATGTTTGAAGCTACTGACTGAATGAAAGGAGCTGACATCTCACTCTCTTTGAATCTTCTTTATCATGCTAAGAGGAGCAGGAAAAAGCAAAAAATTTCAGAATTGCACCTTGCAATGCGGAGAAATTACTGTTTGTGCATTTACAATATTCATTGATTTTTACCATTGAAAAACGTCCAGAAATGATTGAAGCTACTGACTGAATGAAAGTAGCTGGCATCTCACTCTCTTTGAATCTTCTTTATCATGCTAAGAGGAGCAGGAAAAAGCAAAAAATTTCAGACTTGCACCTTGCAATGCGGAGAAATTACTGTTTGTGCATTTACAATATTCATTGATTTTTGCCATTGAAAAACATCATGTTATTCATATACCAGAAATGTTTGAAGCTACTGACTGAATGAAAGGAGCTGGCATCTCACTCTCTTTGAATCTTCTTTATCATGCTAAGAGGAGCAGGAAAAAGCAAAAAATTTCAGAATTGCACCTTGCAATGCGGAGAAATTACTGTTTGTGCATTTACAATATTCATTGATTTTTGCCATTGAAAAACATCCAGAAATGATTGAAGCTACTGACTGAATGAAAGGAGCTGGCATCTCACTCTCTTTGAATCTTCTTTATCATGCTAAGAGGAGCAGGAAAAAGCAAAAAATTTCAGAATTGCACCTTGCAATGCGGAGAAATTACTGTTTGTGCATTTACAATATTCATTGATTTTTGCCATTGAAAAACATCATGTTATTCATATACCAGAAATGTTTGAAGCTACTGACTGAATGAAAGGAGCTGACATCACACTCTCTTTGAATCTTGTTTATCATGCTAAGAGGAGCAGGAAAAAGCAAAAAATTTCAGAATTGCACCTTGCAATGCGGAGAAATTACTGTTTGTGCATTTACAATATTCATTGATTTTTGCCATTGAAAAACATCCAGAAATGATTGAAGCTACTGACTGAATGAAAGGAGCTGGCATCTCACTCTCTTTGAATCTTCTTTATCATGCTAAGAGGAGCAGGAAAAAGCAAAAAATTTCAGAATTGCACCTTGCAATGCGGAGAAATTACTGTTTTGTGCATTTACAATATTCATTGGTTTTTGCCATTGAAAAACGTCCAGAAATGATTGAAGCTACTGACTGAATGAAAGGAGCTGGCATCTCACTCTCTTTGAATCTTCTTTATCATGCTAAGAGGAGCAGGAAAAAGCAAAAAATTTCAGAATTGCACCTTGCAATGCGGAGAAATTACAGTTTGTGCATTTACAATATTCATTGATTTTTGCCATTGAAAAACATCCAGAAATGATTGAAGCTACTGACTGAATGAAAGGAGCTGGCATCTCACTCTCTTTGAATCTTCTTTATCATGCTAAGAGGAGCAGGAAAAAGCAAAAAATTTCAGAATTGCACCTTGCAATGTGGAGAAATTACTGTTTGTGCATTTACAATATTCATTGATTTTTACCATTGAAAAACGTCCAGAAATGATTGAAGCTACTGACTGAATGAAAGTAGCTGGCATCTCACTCTCTTTGAATCTTCTTTATCATGCTAAGAGGAGCAGGAAAAAGCAAAAAATTTCAGACTTGCACCTTGCAATGCGGAGAAATTACTGTTTGTGCATTTACAATATTCATTGATTTTTGCCATTGAAAAACATCATGTTATTCATATACCAGAAATGTTTGAAGCTACTGACTGAATGAAAGGAGCTGGCATCTCACTCTCTTTGAATCTTCTTTATCATGCTAAGAGGAGCAGGAAAAAGCAAAAAATTTCAGAATTGCACCTTGCAATGCGGAGAAATTACTGTTTGTGCATTTACAATATTCATTGATTTTTGCCATTGAAAAACATCATGTTATTCATATACCAGAAATGTTTGAAGCTACTGACTGAATGAAAGGAGCTGGCATCTCACTCTCTTTGAATCTTCTTTATCATGCTAAGAGGAGCAGGAAAAAGCAAAAAATTTCAGAATTGCACCTTGCAATGTGGAGAAATTACTGTTTGTGCATTTACAATATTCATTGATTTTTACCATTGAAAAACGTCCAGAAATGATTGAAGCTACTGACTGAATGAAAGTAGCTGGCATCTCACTCTCTTTGAATCTTCTTTATCATGCTAAGAGGAGCAGGAAAAAGCAAAAAATTTCAGACTTGCACCTTGCAATGCGGAGAAATTACTGTTTGTGCATTTACAATATTCATTGATTTTTGCCATTGAAAAACATCATGTTATTCATATACCAGAAATGTTTGAAGCTACTGACTGAATGAAAGGAGCTGGCATCTCACTCTCTTTGAATCTTCTTTATCATGCTAAGAGGAGCAGGAAAAAGCAAAAAATTTCAGAATTGCACCTTGCAATGCGGAGAAATTACTGTTTGTGCATTTACAATATTCATTGATTTTTGCCATTGAAAAACATCATGTTATTCATATACCAGAAATGATTGAAGCTACTGACTGAATGAAAGGAGCTGGCATCTCACTCTCTTTGAATCTTCTTTATCATGCTAAGAGGAGCAGGAAAAAGTAAAAAATTTCAGAATTGCACCTTGCAATGCGGAGAAATTACTGTTTGTGCATTTATAATATTCAATGATTTTTGCCATTGAAAAACGTCCAGAAATGATTGAAGCTACTGACTGAACGAAAGGAGCTGGCATCTCACTCTCTTTGAATCTTCTTTATCATGCTAAGAGGAGCAGGAAAAAGCAAAAAATTTCAGAATTGCACCTTGCAATGCGGAGAAATTACTGTTTGTGCATTTACAATATTCATTGATTTTTGCCATTGAAAAACATCCAGAAATGATTGAAGCTACTGACTGAATGAAAGGAGCTGGCATCTCACTCTCTTTGAATCTTCTTTATCATGCTAAGAGGAGCAGGAAAAAGCAAAAAATTTCAGAATTGCACCTTGCAATGCGGAGAAATTACTGTTTGTGCATTTACAATATTCATTGATTTTTGCCATTGAAAAACATCATGTTATTCATATACCAGAAATGTTTGAAGCTACTGACTGAATGAAAGGAGCTGACATCTCACTCTCTTTGAATCTTCTTTATCATGCTAAGAGGAGCAGGAAAAAGCAAAAAATTTCAGAATTGCACCTTGCAATGCGGAGAAATTACTGTTTGTGCATTTACAATATTCATTGATTTTTGCCATTGAAAAACATCATGTTATTCATATACCAGAAATGTTTGAAGCTACTGACTGAATGAAAGGAGCTGACATCTCACTCTCTTTGAATCTTCTTTATCATGCTAAGAGGAGCAGGAAAAAGCAAAAAATTTCAGAATTGCACCTTGCAATGCGGAGAAATTACTGTTTGTGCATTTACAATATTCATTGATTTTTGCCATTGAAAAACATCATGTTATTCATGTACCAGAAATGTTTGAAGCTACTGACTGAATGAAAGGAGCTGACATCTCACTCTCTTTGAATCTTCTTTATCATGCTAAGAGGAGCAGGAAAAAGCAAAAAATTTCAGAATTGCACCTTGCAATGCGGAGAAATTACTGTTTGTGCATTTACAATATTCATTGATTTTTGCCATTGAAAAACGTCCAGAAATGATTGGAGCTACTGACTGAATGAAAGGAGCTGGCATCTCACGCTCTTTGAATCTTCTTTATCATGCTAAGAGGAGCAGGAAAAAGCAAAAAATTTCAGAATTGCACCTTGCAATGCGGAGAAATTACTGTTTGTGCATTTACAATATTCATTGATTTTTGCCATTGAAAAACATGTTATTCATATACCAGAAATGTTTGAAGCTACTGACTGAATGAAAGGAGCTGGCACCTCACTCTCTTTGAATCTTCTTTATCATGCTAAGAGGAGCGGGAAAAAGCAAAAAATTTCAGAATTGCACCTTGCAATGCGGAGAAATTACTGTTTGTGCATTTACAATATTCATTGATTTTTGCCATTGAAAAACGTCCAAAAATGATTGAAGGTACTGACTGAATGAAAGGAGCTGGCATATCACTCTCTTTGAATCTTCTTTATCATGCTAAGAGGAGCAGGAAAAAGCAAAAAATTTCAGAATTGCACCTTGCAATGCGGAGAAATTACTGTTTGTGCATTTACAATATTCATTGGTTTTTGCCATTGAAAAACGTCCAGAAATGATTGAAGCTACTGACTGAATGAAAGGAGCTGGCATCTCACTCTCTTTGAATCTTCTTTATCATGCTAAGAGGAGCAGGAAAAAGCAAAAAATTTCAGAATTGCACCTTGCAATGCGGAGAAATTACAGTTTGTGCATTTACAATATTCATTGATTTTTGCCATTGAAAAACATCCAGAAATGATTGAAGCTACTGACTGAATGAAAGGAGCTGGCATCTCACTCTCTTTGAATCTTCTTTATCATGCTAAGAGGAGCAGGAAAAAGCAAAAAATTTCAGAATTGCACCTTGCAATGCGGAGAAATTACTGTTTGTGCATTTACAATATTCATTGATTTTTGCCATTGAAAAACATCATGTTATTCATATACCAGAAATGTTTGAAGCTACTGACTGAATGAAAGGAGCTGGCATCTCACTCTCTTTGAATCTTCTTTATCATGCTAAGAGGAGCAGGAAAAAGCAAAAAATTTCAGAATTGCACCTTGCAATGTGGAGAAATTACTGTTTGTGCATTTACAATATTCATTGATTTTTACCATTGAAAAACGTCCAGAAATGATTGAAGCTACTGACTGAATGAATGTAGCTGGCATCTCACTCTCTTTGAATCTTCTTTATCATGCTAAGAGGAGCAGGAAAAAGCAAAAAATTTCAGACTTGCACCTTGCAATGCGGAGAAATTACTGTTTGTGCATTTACAATATTCATTGATTTTTGCCATTGAAAAACATCATGTTATTCATATACCAGAAATGTTTGAAGCTACTGACTGAATGAAAGGAGCTGGCATCTCACTCTCTTTGAATCTTCTTTATCATGCTAAGAGGAGCAGGAAAAAGCAAAAAATTTCAGAATTGCACCTTGCAATGCGGAGAAATTACTGTTTGTGCATTTACAATATTCAATGATTTTTGCCATTGAAAAACGTCCAGAAATGATTGAAGCTACTGACTGAACGAAAGGAGCTGGCATCTCACTCTCTTTGAATCTTCTTTATCATGCTAAGAGGAGCAGGAAAAAGCAAAAAATTTCAGAATTGCACCTTGCAATGCGGAGAAATTACTGTTTGTGCATTTACAATATTCATTGATTTTTGCCATTGAAAAACATCATGTTATTCATATACCAGAAATGTTTGAAGCTACTGACTGAATGAAAGGAGCTGACATCTCACTCTCTTTGAATCTTCTTTATCATGCTAAGAGGAGCAGGAAAAAGCAAAAAATTTCAGAATTGCACCTTGCAATGCGGAGAAATTACTGTTTGTGCATTTACAATATTCATTGATTTTTACCATTGAAAAACGTCCAGAAATGATTGAAGCTACTGACTGAATGAAAGTAGCTGGCATCTCACTCTCTTTGAATCTTCTTTATCATGCTAAGAGGAGCAGGAAAAAGCAAAAAATTTCAGACTTGCACCTTGCAATGCGGAGAAATTACTGTTTGTGCATTTACAATATTCATTGATTTTTGCCATTGAAAAACATCATGTTATTCATATACCAGAAATGTTTGAAGCTACTGACTGAATGAAAGGAGCTGGCATCTCACTCTCTTTGAATCTTCTTTATCATGCTAAGAGGAGCAGGAAAAAGCAAAAAATTTCAGAATTGCACCTTGCAATGCGGAGAAATTACTGTTTGTGCATTTACAATATTCATTGATTTTTGCCATTGAAAAACATCCAGAAATGATTGAAGCTACTGACTGAATGAAAGGAGCTGGCATCTCACTCTCTTTGAATCTTCTTTATCATGCTAAGAGGAGCAGGAAAAAGCAAAAAATTTCAGAATTGCACCTTGCAATGCGGAGAAATTACTGTTTGTGCATTTACAATATTCATTGATTTTTGCCATTGAAAAACATCATGTTATTCATATACCAGAAATGTTTGAAGCTACTGACTGAATGAAAGGAGCTGGCATCTCACTCTCTTTGAATCTTCTTTATCATGCTAAGAGGAGCAGGAAAAAGCAAAAAATTTCAGAATTGCACCTTGCAATGTGGAGAAATTACTGTTTGTGCATTTACAATATTCATTGATTTTTACCATTGAAAAACGTCCAGAAATGATTGAAGCTACTGACTGAATGAATGTAGCTGGCATCTCACTCTCTTTGAATCTTCTTTATCATGCTAAGAGGAGCAGGAAAAAGCAAAAAATTTCAGACTTGCACCTTGCAATGCGGAGAAATTACTGTTTGTGCATTTACAATATTCATTGATTTTTGCCATTGAAAAACATCATGTTATTCATATACCAGAAATGTTTGAAGCTACTGACTGAATGAAAGGAGCTGGCATCTCACTCTCTTTGAATCTTCTTTATCATGCTAAGAGGAGCAGGAAAAAGCAAAAAATTTCAGAATTGCACCTTGCAATGCGGAGAAATTACTGTTTGTGCATTTACAATATTCAATGATTTTTGCCATTGAAAAACGTCCAGAAATGATTGAAGCTACTGACTGAACGAAAGGAGCTGGCATCTCACTCTCTTTGAATCTTCTTTATCATGTTAAGAGGAGCAGGAAAAAGCAAAAAATTTCAGAATTGCACCTTGCAATGCGGAGAAATTACTGTTTGTGCATTTACAATATTCATTGATTTTTGCCATTGAAAAACATCATGTTATTCATATACCAGAAATGTTTGAAGCTACTGACTGAATGAAAGGAGCTGGCATCTCACTCTCTTTGAATCTTCTTTATCATGCTAAGAGGAGCAGGAAAAAGCAAAAAATTTCAGAATTGCACCTTGCAATGTGGAGAAATTACTGTTTGTGCATTTACAATATTCATTGATTTTTACCATTGAAAAACGTCCAGAAATGATTGAAGCTACTGACTGAATGAATGTAGCTGGCATCTCACTCTCTTTGAATCTTCTTTATCATGCTAAGAGGAGCAGGAAAAAGCAAAAAATTTCAGAATTGCACCTTGCAATGCGGAGAAATTACTGTTTGTGCATTTACAATATTCATTGATTTTTACCATTGAAAAACGTCCAGAAATGATTGAAGCTACTGACTGAATGAAAGTAGCTGGCATCTCACTCTCTTTGAATCTTCTTTATCATGCTAAGAGGAGCAGGAAAAAGCAAAAAATTTCAGAATTGCACCTTGCAATGCGGAGAAATTACTGTTTGTGCATTTACAATATTCATTGATTTTTACCATTGAAAAACGTCCAGAAATGATTGAAGCTACTGACTGAATGAAAGTAGCTGGCATCTCACTCTCTTTGAATCTTCTTTATCATGCTAAGAGGAGCAGGAAAAAGCAAAAAATTTCAGACTTGCACCTTGCAATGCGGAGAAATTACTGTTTGTGCATTTACAATATTCATTGATTTTTGCCATTGAAAAACATCATGTTATTCATATACCAGAAATGTTTGAAGCTACTGACTGAATGAAAGGAGCTGGCATCTCACTCTCTTTGAATCTTCTTTATCATGCTAAGAGGAGCAGGAAAAAGCAAAAAATTTCAGAATTGCACCTTGCAATGCGGAGAAATTACTGTTTGTGCATTTACAATATTCATTGATTTTTGCCATTGAAAAACATCCAGAAATGATTGAAGCTACTGACTGAATGAAAGGAGCTGGCATCTCACTCTCTTTGAATCTTCTTTATCATGCTAAGAGGAGCAGGAAAAAGCAAAAAATTTCAGAATTGCACCTTGCAATGCGGAGAAATTACTGTTTGTGCATTTACAATATTCATTGATTTTTGCCATTGAAAAACATCATGTTATTCATATACCAGAAATGTTTGAAGCTACTGACTGAATGAAAGGAGCTGACATCACACTCTCTTTGAATCTTGTTTATCATGCTAAGAGGAGCAGGAAAAAGCAAAAAATTTCAGAATTGCACCTTGCAATGCGGAGAAATTACTGTTTGTGCATTTACAATATTCATTGATTTTTGCCATTGAAAAACATCCAGAAATGATTGAAGCTACTGACTGAATGAAAGGAGCTGGCATCTCACTCTCTTTGAATCTTCTTTATCATGCTAAGAGGAGCAGGAAAAAGCAAAAAATTTCAGAATTGCACCTTGCAATGTGGAGAAATTACTGTTTGTGCATTTACAATATTCATTGATTTTTACCATTGAAAAACGTCCAGAAATGATTGAAGCTACTGACTGAATGAAAGTAGCTGGCATCTCACTCTCTTTGAATCTTCTTTATCATGCTAAGAGGAGCAGGAAAAAGCAAAAAATTTCAGACTTGCACCTTGCAATGCGGAGAAATTACTGTTTGTGCATTTACAATATTCATTGATTTTTGCAATTGAAAAACATCATGTTATTCATATACCAGAAATGTTTGAAGCTACTGACTGAATGAAAGGAGCTGGCATCTCACTCTCTTTGAATCTTCTTTATCATGCTAAGAGGAGCAGGAAAAAGCAAAAAATTTCAGAATTGCACCTTGCAATGCGGAGAAATTACTGTTTGTACATTTACAATATTCATTGATTTTTGCCATTGAAAAACATCCAGAAATGATTGAAGCTACTGACTGAATGAAAGGAGCTGGCATCTCACTCTCTTTGAATCTTCTTTATCATGCTAAGAGGAGCAGGAAAAAGCAAAAAATTTCAGAATTGCACCTTGCAATGCGGAGAAATTACTGTTTGTGCATTTACAATATTCATTGATTTTTGCCATTGAAAAACATCATGTTATTCATATACCAGAAATGTTTGAAGCTACTGACTGAATGAAAGGAGCTGACATCACACTCTCTTTGAATCTTCTTTATCATGCTAAGAGGAGCAGGAAAAAGCAAAAAATTTCAGAATTGCACCTTGCAATGCGGAGAAATTACTGTTTGTGCATTTACAATATTCATTGATTTTTGCCATTGAAAAACATCCAGAAATGATTGAAGCTACTGACTGAATGAAAAGAGCTGGCATCTCACTCTCTTTGAATCTTCTTTATCATGCTAAGAGGAGCAGGAAAAAGCAAAAAATTTCAGAATTGCACCTTGCAATGCGGAGAAATTACTGTTTGTGCATTTACAATATTCATTGATTTTTGCCATTGAAAAACATCATGTTATTCATATACCAGAAATGTTTGAAGCTACTGACTGAATGAAAGGAGCTGGCATCTCACTCTCTTTGAATCTTCTTTATCATGCTAAGAGGAGCAGGAAAAAGCAAAAAATTTCAGAATTGCACCTTGCAATGCGGAGAAATTACTGTTTGTGCATTTACAATATTCATTGATTTTTGCCATTGAAAAACGTCCAGAAATGATTGAAGGTACTGACTGAATGAAAGGAGCTGGCATCTCACTCTCTTTGAATCTTCTTTATCATGCTAAGAGGAGCAGGAAAAAGCAAAAAATTTCAGAATTGCACCTTGCAATGCGGAGAAATTACTGTTTGTGCATTTACAATATTCATTGGTTTTTTCCATTGAAAAACGTCCAGAAATGATTGAAGCTACTGACTGAATGAAAGGAGCTGGCATCTCACTCTCTTTGAATCTTCTTTATCATGCTAAGAGGAGCAGGAAAAAGCAAAAAATTTCAGAATTGCACCTTGCAATGCGGAGAAATTACAGTTTGTGCATTTACAATATTCATTGATTTTTGCCATTGAAAAACATCCAGAAATGATTGAAGCTACTGACTGAATGAAAGGAGCTGGCATCTCACTCTCTTTGAATCTTCTTTATCATGCTAAGAGGAGCAGGAAAAAGCAAAAAATTTCAGACTTGCACCTTGCAATGCGGAGAAATTACTGTTTGTGCATTTACAATATTCATTGATTTTTGCAATTGAAAAACATCATGTTATTCATATACCAGAAATGTTTGAAGCTACTGACTGAATGAAAGGAGCTGGCATCTCACTCTCTTTGAATCTTCTTTATCATGCTAAGAGGAGCAGGAAAAAGCAAAAAATTTCAGAATTGCACCTTGCAATGCGGAGAAATTACTGTTTGTACATTTACAATATTCATTGATTTTTGCCATTGAAAAACATCCAGAAATGATTGAAGCTACTGACTGAATGAAAGGAGCTGGCATCTCACTCTCTTTGAATCTTCTTTATCATGCTAAGAGGAGCAGGAAAAAGCAAAAAATTTCAGAATTGCACCTTGCAATGCGGAGAAATTACTGTTTGTGCATTTACAATATTCATTGATTTTTGCCATTGAAAAACATCATGTTATTCATATACCAGAAATGTTTGAAGCTACTGACTGAATGAAAGGAGCTGACATCACACTCTCTTTGAATCTTCTTTATCATGCTAAGAGGAGCAGGAAAAAGCAAAAAATTTCAGAATTGCACCTTGCAATGCGGAGAAATTACTGTTTGTGCATTTACAATATTCATTGATTTTTGCCATTGAAAAACATCCAGAAATGATTGAAGCTACTGACTGAATGAAAAGAGCTGGCATCTCACTCTCTTTGAATCTTCTTTATCATGCTAAGAGGAGCAGGAAAAAGCAAAAAATTTCAGAATTGCACCTTGCAATGCGGAGAAATTACTGTTTGTGCATTTACAATATTCATTGATTTTTGCCATTGAAAAACATCATGTTATTCATATACCAGAAATGTTTGAAGCTACTGACTGAATGAAAGGAGCTGGCATCTCACTCTCTTTGAATCTTCTTTATCATGCTAAGAGGAGCAGGAAAAAGCAAAAAATTTCAGAATTGCACCTTGCAATGCGGAGAAATTACTGTTTGTGCATTTACAATATTCATTGATTTTTGCCATTGAAAAACGTCCAGAAATGATTGAAGGTACTGACTGAATGAAAGGAGCTGGCATCTCACTCTCTTTGAATCTTCTTTATCATGCTAAGAGGAGCAGGAAAAAGCAAAAAATTTCAGAATTGCACCTTGCAATGCGGAGAAATTACTGTTTGTGCATTTACAATATTCATTGGTTTTTTCCATTGAAAAACGTCCAGAAATGATTGAAGCTACTGACTGAATGAAAGGAGCTGGCATCTCACTCTCTTTGAATCTTCTTTATCATGCTAAGAGGAGCAGGAAAAAGCAAAAAATTTCAGAATTGCACCTTGCAATGCGGAGAAATTACAGTTTGTGCATTTACAATATTCATTGATTTTTGCCATTGAAAAACATCCAGAAATGATTGAAGCTACTGACTGAATGAAAGGAGCTGGCATCTCACTCTCTTTGAATCTTCTTTATCATGCTAAGAGGAGCAGGAAAAAGCAAAAAATTTCAGAATTGCACCTTGCAATGCGGAGAAATTACTGTTTGTGCATTTACAATATTCATTGATTTTCGCCATTGAAAAACATCATGTTATTCATATACCAGAAATGTTTGAAGCTACTGACTGAATGAAAGGAGCTGGCATCTCACTCTCTTTGAATCTTCTTTATCATGCTAAGAGGAGCAGGAAAAAGCAAACAATTTCAGAATTGCACCTTGCAATGTGGAGAAATTACTGTTTGTGCATTTACAATATTCATTGATTTTTACCATTGAAAAACGTCCAGAAATGATTGAAGCTACTGACTGAATGAAAGTAGCTGGCATCTCACTCTCTTTGAATCTTCTTTATCATGCTAAGAGGAGCAGGAAAAAGCAAAAAATTTCAGACTTGCACCTTGCAATGCGGAGAAATTACTGTTTGTGCATTTACAATATTCATTGATTTTTGCCATTGAAAAACATCATGTTATTCATATACCAGAAATGTTTGAAGCTACTGACTGAATGAAAGGAGCTGGCATCTCACTCTCTTTGAATCTTCTTTATCATGCTAAGAGGAGCAGGAAAAAGTAAAAAATTTCAGAATTGCACCTTGCAATGCGGAGAAATTACTGTTTGTGCATTTATAATATTCAATGATTTTTGCCATTGAAAAACGTCCAGAAATGATTGAAGCTACTGACTGAACGAAAGGAGCTGGCATCTCACTCTCTTTGAATCTTCTTTATCATGCTAAGAGGAGCAGGAAAAAGCAAAAAATTTCAGAATTGCACCTTGCAATGCGGAGAAATTACTGTTTGTGCATTTACAATATTCATTGATTTTTGCCATTGAAAAACATCCAGAAATGATTGAAGCTACTGACTGAATGAAAGTAGCTGGCATCTCACTCTCTTTGAATCTTCTTTATCATGCTAAGAGGAGCAGGAAAAAGCAAAAAATTTCAGACTTGCACCTTGCAATGCGGAGAAATTACTGTTTGTGCATTTACAATATTCATTGATTTTTGCCATTGAAAAACATCATGTTATTCATATACCAGAAATGTTTGAAGCTACTGACTGAATGAAAGGAGCTGGCATCTCACTCTCTTTGAATCTTCTTTATCATGCTAAGAGGAGCAGGAAAAAGCAAAAAATTTCAGAATTGCACCTTGCAATGCGGAGAAATTACTGTTTGTACATTTACAATATTCATTGATTTTGCCATTGAAAAACATCCAGAAATGATTGAAGCTACTGACTGAATGAAAGGAGCTGGCATCTCACTCTCTTTGAATCTTCTTTATCATGCTAAGAGGAGCAGGAAAAAGCAAAAAATTTCAGAATTGCACCTTGCAATGCGGAGAAATTACTGTTTGTGCATTTACAATATTCATTGATTTTTGCCATTGAAAAACATCATGTTATTCATATACCAGAAATGTTTGAAGCTACTGACTGAATGAAAGGAGCTGACATCACACTCTCTTTGAATCTTCTTTATCATGCTAAGAGGAGCAGGAAAAAGCAAAAAATTTCAGAATTGCACCTTGCAATGCGGAGAAATTACTGTTTGTGCATTTACAATATTCATTGATTTTTGCCATTGAAAAACATCCAGAAATGATTGAAGCTACTGACTGAATGAAAAGAGCTGGCATCTCACTCTCTTTGAATCTTCTTTATCATGCTAAGAGGAGCAGGAAAAAGCAAAAAATTTCAGAATTGCACCTTGCAATGCGGAGAAATTACTGTTTGTGCATTTACAATATTCATTGATTTTTGCCATTGAAAAACATCATGTTATTCATATACCAGAAATGTTTGAAGCTACTGACTGAATGAAAGGAGCTGGCATCTCACTCTCTTTGAATCTTCTTTATCATGCTAAGAGGAGCAGGAAAAAGCAAAAAATTTCAGAATTGCACCTTGCAATGCGGAGAAATTACTGTTTGTGCATTTACAATATTCATTGATTTTTGCCATTGAAAAACGTCCAGAAATGATTGAAGGTACTGACTGAATGAAAGGAGCTGGCATCTCACTCTCTTTGAATCTTCTTTATCATGCTAAGAGGAGCAGGAAAAAGCAAAAAATTTCAGAATTGCACCTTGCAATGCGGAGAAATTACTGTTTGTGCATTTACAATATTCATTGGTTTTTGCCATTGAAAAACGTCCAGAAATGATTGAAGCTACTGACTGAATGAAAGGAGCTGGCATCTCACTCTCTTTGAATCTTCTTTATCATGCTAAGAGGAGCAGGAAAAAGCAAAAAATTTCAGAATTGCACCTTGCAATGCGGAGAAATTACAGTTTGTGCATTTACAATATTCATTGATTTTTGCCATTGAAAAACATCCAGAAATGATTGAAGCTACTGACTGAATGAAAGGAGCTGGCATCTCACTCTCTTTGAATCTTCTTTATCATGCTAAGAGGAGCAGGAAAAAGCAAAAAATTTCAGAATTGCACCTTGCAATGCGGAGAAATTACTGTTTGTGCATTTACAATATTCATTGATTTTTGCCATTGAAAAACATCATGTTATTCATATACCAGAAATGTTTGAAGCTACTGACTGAATGAAAGGAGCTGGCATCTCACTCTCTTTGAATCTTCTTTATCATGCTAAGAGGAGCAGGAAAAAGCAAACAATTTCAGAATTGCACCTTGCAATGTGGAGAAATTACTGTTTGTGCATTTACAATATTCATTGATTTTTACCATTGAAAAACGTCCAGAAATGATTGAAGCTACTGACTGAATGAAAGTAGCTGGCATCTCACTCTCTTTGAATCTTCTTTATCATGCTAAGAGGAGCAGGAAAAAGCAAAAAATTTCAGACTTGCACCTTGCAATGCGGAGAAATTACTGTTTGTGCATTTACAATATTCATTGATTTTTGCCATTGAAAAACATGTTATTCATATACCAGAAATGTTTGAAGCTACTGACTGAATGAAAGGAGCTGGCATCTCACTCTCTTTGAATCTTCTTTATCATGCTAAGAGGAGCAGGAAAAAGTAAAAAATTTCAGAATTGCACCTTGCAATGCGGAGAAATTACTGTTTGTGCATTTATAATATTCAATGATTTTTGCCATTGAAAAACGTCCAGAAATGATTGAAGCTACTGACTGAACGAAAGGAGCTGGCATCTCACTCTCTTTGAATCTTCTTTATCATGCTAAGAGGAGCAGGAAAAAGCAAAAAATTTCAGAATTGCACCTTGCAATGCGGAGAAATTACTGTTTGTGCATTTACAATATTCATTGATTTTTGCCATTGAAAAACATCCAGAAATGATTGAAGCTACTGACTGAATGAAAGGAGCTGGCATCTCACTCTCTTTGAATCTTCTTTATCATGCTAAGAGGAGCAGGAAAAAGCAAAAAATTTCAGAATTGCACCTTGCAATGCGGAGAAATTACTGTTTGTGCATTTACAATATTCATTGATTTTTGCCATTGAAAAACATCATGTTATTCATATACCAGAAATGTTTGAAGCTACTGACTGAATGAAAGGAGCTGACATCTCACTCTCTTTGAATCTTCTTTATCATGCTAAGAGGAGCAGGAAAAAGCAAAAAATTTCAGAATTGCACCTTGCAATGCGGAGAAATTACTGTTTGTGCATTTACAATATTCATTGATTTTTGCCATTGAAAAACGTCCAGAAATGATTGAAGCTACTGACTGAATGAAAGGAGCTGGCATCTCACTCTCTTTGAATCTTCTTTATCATGCTAAGAGGAGCAGGAAAAAGCAAAAAATTTCAGAATTGCACCTTGCAATGCGGAGAAATTACTGTTTGTGCATTTACAATATTCATTGATTTTTGCCATTGAAAAACATGTTATTCATATACCAGAAATGTTTGAAGCTACTGACTGAATGAAAGGAGCTGGCACCTCACTCTCTTTGAATCTTCTTTATCATGCTAAGAGGAGCGGGAAAAAGCAAAAAATTTCAGAATTGCACCTTGCAATGTGGAGAAATTACTGTTTGTGCATTTATAATATTCAATGATTTTTGCCATTGAAAAACGTCCAGAAATGATTGAAGCTACTGACTGAACGAAAGGAGCTGGCATCTCACTCTCTTTGAATCTTCTTTATCATGCTAAGAGGAGCAGGAAAAAGCAAAAAATTTCAGAATTGCACCTTGCAATGCGGAGAAATTACTGTTTGTGCATTTACAATATTCATTGATTTTTGCCATTGAAAAACATCATGTTATTCATATACCAGAAATGTTTGAAGCTACTGACTGAATGAAAGGAGCTGACATCTCACTCTCTTTGAATCTTCTTTATCATGCTAAGAGGAGCAGGAAAAAGCAAAAAATTTCAGAATTGCACCTTGCAATGCGGAGAAATTACTGTTTGTGCATTTACAATATTCATTGATTTTTACCATTGAAAAACGTCCAGAAATGATTGAAGCTACTGACTGAATGAAAGTAGCTGGCATCTCACTCTCTTTGAATCTTCTTTATCATGCTAAGAGGAGCAGGAAAAAGCAAAAAATTTCAGACTTGCACCTTGCAATGCGGAGAAATTACTGTTTGTGCATTTACAATATTCATTGATTTTTTCCATTGAAAAACATCATGTTATTCATATACCAGAAATGTTTGAAGCTACTGACTGAATGAAAGGAGCTGGCATCTCACTCTCTTTGAATCTTCTTTATCATGCTAAGAGGAGCAGGAAAAAGCAAAAAATTTCAGAATTGCACCTTGCAATGCGGAGAAATTACTGTTTGTGCATTTACAATATTCATTGATTTTTGCCATTGAAAAACATCCAGAAATGATTGAAGCTACTGACTGAATGAAAGGAGCTGGCATCTCACTCTCTTTGAATCTTCTTTATCATGCTAAGAGGAGCAGGAAAAAGCAAAAAATTTCAGAATTGCACCTTGCAATGCGGAGAAATTACTGTTTGTGCATTTACAATATTCATTGATTTTTGCCATTGAAAAACATCATGTTATTCATATACCAGAAATGTTTTAAGCTACTGACTGAATGAAAGGAGCTGACATCACACTCTCTTTGAATCTTGTTTATCATGCTAAGAGGAGCAGGAAAAAGCAAAAAATTTCAGAATTGCACCTTGCAATGCGGAGAAATTACTGTTTGTGCATTTACAATATTCATTGATTTTTGCCATTGAAAAACATCCAGAAATGATTGAAGCTACTGACTGAATGAAAGGAGCTGGCATCTCACTCTCTTTGAATCTTCTTTATCATGCTAAGAGGAGCAGGAAAAAGCAAAAAATTTCAGAATTGCACCTTGCAATGCGGAGAAATTACTGTTTTGTGCATTTACAATATTCATTGGTTTTTGCCATTGAAAAACGGCCAGAAATGATTGAAGCTACTGACTGAATGAAAGGAGCTGGCATCTCACTCTCTTTGAATCTTCTTTATCATGCTAAGAGGAGCAGGAAAAAGCAAAAAATTTCAGAATTGCACCTTGCAATGCGGAGAAATTACAGTTTGTGCATTTACAATATTCATTGATTTTTGCCATTGAAAAACATCCAGAAATGATTGAAGCTACTGACTGAATGAAAGGAGCTGGCATCTCACTCTCTTTGAATCTTCTTTATCATGCTAAGAGGAGCAGGAAAAAGCAAAAAATTTCAGAATTGCACCTTGCAATGTGGAGAAATTACTGTTTGTGCATTTACAATATTCATTGATTTTTGCCATTGAAAAACATCATGTTATTCATATACCAGAAATGTTTGAAGCTACTGACTGAATGAAAGGAGCTGGCATCTCACTCTCTTTGAATCTTCTTTATCATGCTAAGAGGAGCAGGAAAAAGCAAAAAATTTCAGAATTGCACCTTGCAATGCGGAGAAATTACTGTTTGTGCATTTACAATATTCATTGATTTTTGCCATTGAAAAACATCATGTTATTCATATACCAGAAATGTTTGAAGCTACTGACTGAATGAAAGGAGCTGGCATCTCACTCTCTTTGAATCTTCTTTATCATGCTAAGAGGAGCAGGAAAAAGCAAAAAATTTCAGAATTGCACCTTGCAATGTGGAGAAATTACTGTTTGTGCATTTACAATATTCATTGATTTTTACCATTGAAAAACGTCCAGAAATGATTGAAGCTACTGACTGAATGAAAGTAGCTGGCATCTCACTCTCTTTGAATCTTCTTTATCATGCTAAGAGGAGCAGGAAAAAGCAAAAAATTTCAGACTTGCACCTTGCAATGCGGAGAAATTACTGTTTGTGCATTTACAATATTCATTGATTTTTGCCATTGAAAAACATCATGTTATTCATATACCAGAAATGTTTGAAGCTACTGACTGAATGAAAGGAGCTGGCATCTCACTCTATTTGAATCTTCTTTATCATGCTAAGAGGAGCAGGAAAAAGCAAAAAATTTCAGAATTGCACCTTGCAATGCGGAGAAATTACTGTTTGTGCATTTACAATATTCATTGATTTTTGCCATTGAAAAACATCATGTTATTCATATACCAGAAATGATTGAAGCTACTGACTGAATGAAAGGAGCTGGCATCTCACTCTCTTTGAATCTTCTTTATCATGCTAAGAGGAGCAGGAAAAAGTAAAAAATTTCAGAATTGCACCTTGCAATGCGGAGAAATTACTGTTTGTGCATTTATAATATTCAATGATTTTTGCCATTGAAAAACGTCCAGAAATGATTGAAGCTACTGACTGAACGAAAGGAGCTGGCATCTCACTCTCTTTGAATCTTCTTTATCATGCTAAGAGGAGCAGGAAAAAGCAAAAAATTTCAGAATTGCACCTTGCAATGCGGAGAAATTACTGTTTGTGCATTTACAATATTCATTGATTTTTGCCATTGAAAAACATCCAGAAATGATTGAAGCTACTGACTGAATGAAAGGAGCTGGCATCTCACTCTCTTTGAATCTTCTTTATCATGCTAAGAGGAGCAGGAAAAAGCAAAAAATTTCAGAATTGCACCTTGCAATGCGGAGAAATTACTGTTTGTGCATTTACAATATTCATTGATTTTTGCCATTGAAAAACATCATGTTATTCATATACCAGAAATGTTTGAAGCTACTGACTGAATGAAAGGAGCTGACATCTCACTCTCTTTGAATCTTCTTTATCATGCTAAGAGGAGCAGGAAAAAGCAAAAAATTTCAGAATTGCACCTTGCAATGCGGAGAAATTACTGTTTGTGCATTTACAATATTCATTGATTTTTGCCATTGAAAAACATCATGTTATTCATATACCAGAAATGTTTGAAGCTACTGACTGAATGAAAGGAGCTGACATCTCACTCTCTTTGAATCTTCTTTATCATGCTAAGAGGAGCAGGAAAAAGCAAAAAATTTCAGAATTGCACCTTGCAATGCGGAGAAATTACTGTTTGTGCATTTACAATATTCATTGATTTTTGCCATTGAAAAACATCATGTTATTCATGTACCAGAAATGTTTGAAGCTACTGACTGAATGAAAGGAGCTGACATCTCACTCTCTTTGAATCTTCTTTATCATGCTAAGAGGAGCAGGAAAAAGCAAAAAATTTCAGAATTGCACCTTGCAATGCGGAGAAATTACTGTTTGTGCATTTACAATATTCATTGATTTTTGCCATTGAAAAACGTCCAGAAATGATTGAAGCTACTGACTGAATGAAAGGAGCTGGCATCTCACTCTCTTTGAATCTTCTTTATCATGCTAAGAGGAGCAGGAAAAAGCAAAAAATTTCAGAATTGCACCTTGCAATGCGGAGAAATTACTGTTTGTGCATTTACAATATTCATTGATTTTTGCCATTGAAAAACATGTTATTCATATACCAGAAATGTTTGAAGCTACTGACTGAATGAAAGGAGCTGGCACCTCACTCTCTTTGAATCTTCTTTATCATGCTAAGAGGAGCGGGAAAAAGCAAAAAATTTCAGAATTGCACCTTGCAATGCGGAGAAATTACTGTTTGTGCATTTACAATATTCATTGATTTTTGCCATTGAAAAACGTCCAAAAATGATTGAAGGTACTGACTGAATGAAAGGAGCTGGCATCTCACTCTCTTTGAATCTTCTTTATCATGCTAAGAGGAGCAGGAAAAAGCAAAAAATTTCAGAATTGCACCTTGCAATGCGGAGAAATTACTGTTTGTGCATTTACAATATTCATTGGTTTTTGCCATTGAAAAACGTCCAGAAATGATTGAAGCTACTGACTGAATGAAAGGAGCTGGCATCTCACTCTCTTTGAATCTTCTTTATCATGCTAAGAGGAGCAGGAAAAAGCAAAAAATTTCAGAATTGCACCTTGCAATGTGGAGAAATTACTGTTTGTGCATTTACAATATTCATTGATTTTTACCATTGAAAAACGTCCAGAAATGATTGAAGCTACTGACTGAATGAAAGTAGCTGGCATCTCACTCTCTTTGAATCTTCTTTATCATGCTAAGAGGAGCAGGAAAAAGCAAAAAATTTCAGAATTGCACCTTGCAATGCGGAGAAATTACTGTTTGTGCATTTACAATATTCATTGATTTTTGCCATTGAAAAACATCATGTTATTCATATACCAGAAATGTTTGAAGCTACTGACTGAATGAAAGGAGCTGGCATCTCACTCTCTTTGAATCTTCTTTATCATGCTAAGAGGAGCAGGAAAAAGCAAAAAATTTCAGAATTGCACCTTGCAATGCGGAGAAATTACTGTTTGTGCATTTACAATATTCAATGATTTTTGCCATTGAAAAACGTCCAGAAATGATTGAAGCTACTGACTGAACGAAAGGAGCTGGCATCTCACTCTCTTTGAATCTTCTTTATCATGCTAAGAGGAGCAGGAAAAAGCAAAAAATTTCAGAATTGCACCTTGCAATGCGGAGAAATTACTGTTTGTGCATTTACAATATTCATTGATTTTTGCCATTGAAAAACATCATGTTATTCATATACCAGAAATGTTTGAAGCTACTGACTGAATGAAAGGAGCTGACATCTCACTCTCTTTGAATCTTCTTTATCATGCTAAGAGGAGCAGGAAAAAGCAAAAAATTTCAGAATTGCACCTTGCAATGCGGAGAAATTACTGTTTGTGCATTTACAATATTCATTGATTTTTACCATTGAAAAACGTCCAGAAATGATTGAAGCTACTGACTGAATGAAAGTAGCTGGCATCTCACTCTCTTTGAATCTTCTTTATCATGCTAAGAGGAGCAGGAAAAAGCAAAAAATTTCAGACTTGCACCTTGCAATGCGGAGAAATTACTGTTTGTGCATTTACAATATTCATTGATTTTTGCCATTGAAAAACATCATGTTATTCATATACCAGAAATGTTTGAAGCTACTGACTGAATGAAAGGAGCTGGCATCTCACTCTCTTTGAATCTTCTTTATCATGCTAAGAGGAGCAGGAAAAAGCAAAAAATTTCAGAATTGCACCTTGCAATGCGGAGAAATTACTGTTTGTGCATTTACAATATTCATTGATTTTTGCCATTGAAAAACATCCAGAAATGATTGAAGCTACTGACTGAATGAAAGGAGCTGGCATCTCACTCTCTTTGAATCTTCTTTATCATGCTAAGAGGAGCAGGAAAAAGCAAAAAATTTCAGAATTGCACCTTGCAATGCGGAGAAATTACTGTTTGTGCATTTACAATATTCATTGATTTTTGCCATTGAAAAACATCATGTTATTCATATACCAGAAATGTTTGAAGCTACTGACTGAATGAAAGGAGCTGACATCACACTCTCTTTGAATCTTGTTTATCATGCTAAGAGGAGCAGGAAAAAGCAAAAAATTTCAGAATTGCACCTTGCAATGCGGAGAAATTACTGTGTGCATTTACAATATTCATTGATTTTTGCCATTGAAAAACATCCAGAAATGATTGAAGCTACTGACTGAATGAAAGGAGCTGGCATCTCACTCTCTTTGAATCTTCTTTATCATGCTAAGAGGAGCAGGAAAAAGCAAAAAATTTCAGAATTGCACCTTGCAATGCGGAGAAATTACTGTTTGTGCATTTACAATATTCATTGATTTTTGCCATTGAAAAACGTCCAGAAATGATTGAAGGTACTGACTGAATGAAAGGAGCTGGCATCTCACTCTCTTTGAATCTTCTTTATCATGCTAAGAGGAGCAGGAAAAAGCAAAAAATTTCAGAATTGCACCTTGCAATGCGGAGAAATTACTGTTTTGTGCATTTACAATATTCATTGGTTTTTGCCATTGAAAAACGTCCAGAAATGATTGAAGCTACTGACTGAATGAAAGGAGCTGGCATCTCACTCTCTTTGAATCTTCTTTATCATGCTAAGAGGAGCAGGAAAAAGCAAAAAATTTCAGAATTGCACCTTGCAATGCGGAGAAATTACAGTTTGTGCATTTACAATATTCATTGATTTTTGCCATTGAAAAACATCCAGAAATGATTGAAGCTACTGACTGAATGAAAGGAGCTGGCATCTCACTCTCTTTGAATCTTCTTTATCATGCTAAGAGGAGCAGGAAAAAGCAAAAAATTTCAGAATTGCACCTTGCAATGTGGAGAAATTACTGTTTGTGCATTTACAATATTCATTGATTTTTACCATTGAAAAACGTCCAGAAATGATTGAAGCTACTGACTGAATGAAAGTAGCTGGCATCTCACTCTCTTTGAATCTTCTTTATCATGCTAAGAGGAGCAGGAAAAAGCAAAAAATTTCAGACTTGCACCTTGCAATGCGGAGAAATTACTGTTTGTGCATTTACAATATTCATTGATTTTTGCCATTGAAAAACATCATGTTATTCATATACCAGAAATGTTTGAAGCTACTGACTGAATGAAAGGAGCTGGCATCTCACTCTCTTTGAATCTTCTTTATCATGCTAAGAGGAGCAGGAAAAAGCAAAAAATTTCAGAATTGCACCTTGCAATGCGGAGAAATTACTGTTTGTGCATTTACAATATTCATTGATTTTTGCCATTGAAAAACATCATGTTATTCATATACCAGAAATGTTTGAAGCTACTGACTGAATGAAAGGAGCTGGCATCTCACTCTCTTTGAATCTTCTTTATCATGCTAAGAGGAGCAGGAAAAAGCAAAAAATTTCAGAATTGCACCTTGCAATGCGGAGAAATTACTGTTTGTGCATTTACAATATTCATTGATTTTTGCCATTGAAAAACATCATGTTATTCATATACCAGAAATGTTTGAAGCTACTGACTGAATGAAAGGAGCTGACATCACACTCTCTTTGAATCTTGTTTATCATGCTAAGAGGAGCAGGAAAAAGCAAAAAATTTCAGAATTGCACCTTGCAATGCGGAGAAATTACTGTTTGTGCATTTACAATATTCATTGATTTTTGCCATTGAAAAACATCCAGAAATGATTGAAGCTACTGACTGAATGAAAGGAGCTGGCATCTCACTCTCTTTGAATCTTCTTTATCATGCTAAGAGGAGCAGGAAAAAGCAAAAAATTTCAGAATTGCACCTTGCAATGCGGAGAAATTACTGTTTTGTGCATTTACAATATTCATTGGTTTTTGCCATTGAAAAACGTCCAGAAATGATTGAAGCTACTGACTGAATGAAAGGAGCTGGCATCTCACTCTCTTTGAATCTTCTTTATCATGCTAAGAGGAGCAGGAAAAAGCAAAAAATTTCAGAATTGCACCTTGCAATGCGGAGAAATTACAGTTTGTGCATTTACAATATTCATTGATTTTTGCCATTGAAAAACATCCAGAAATGATTGAAGCTACTGACTGAATGAAAGGAGCTGGCATCTCACTCTCTTTGAATCTTCTTTATCATGCTAAGAGGAGCAGGAAAAAGCAAAAAATTTCAGAATTGCACCTTGCAATGTGGAGAAATTACTGTTTGTGCATTTACAATATTCATTGATTTTTACCATTGAAAAACGTCCAGAAATGATTGAAGCTACTGACTGAATGAAAGTAGCTGGCATCTCACTCTCTTTGAATCTTCTTTATCATGCTAAGAGGAGCAGGAAAAAGCAAAAAATTTCAGACTTGCACCTTGCAATGCGGAGAAATTACTGTTTGTGCATTTACAATATTCATTGATTTTTGCCATTGAAAAACATCATGTTATTCATATACCAGAAATGTTTGAAGCTACTGACTGAATGAAAGGAGCTGGCATCTCACTCTCTTTGAATCTTCTTTATCATGCTAAGAGGAGCAGGAAAAAGCAAAAAATTTCAGAATTGCACCTTGCAATGCGGAGAAATTACTGTTTGTGCATTTACAATATTCATTGATTTTTGCCATTGAAAAACATCATGTTATTCATATACCAGAAATGTTTGAAGCTACTGACTGAATGAAAGGAGCTGGCATCTCACTCTCTTTGAATCTTCTTTATCATGCTAAGAGGAGCAGGAAAAAGCAAAAAATTTCAGAATTGCACCTTGCAATGTGGAGAAATTACTGTTTGTGCATTTACAATATTCATTGATTTTTACCATTGAAAAACGTCCAGAAATGATTGAAGCTACTGACTGAATGAAAGTAGCTGGCATCTCACTCTCTTTGAATCTTCTTTATCATGCTAAGAGGAGCAGGAAAAAGTAAAAAATTTCAGAATTGCACCTTGCAATGCGGAGAAATTACTGTTTGTGCATTTATAATATTCAATGATTTTTGCCATTGAAAAACGTCCAGAAATGATTGAAGCTACTGACTGAACGAAAGGAGCTGGCATCTCACTCTCTTTGAATCTTCTTTATCATGCTAAGAGGAGCAGGAAAAAGCAAAAAATTTCAGAATTGCACCTTGCAATGCGGAGAAATTACTGTTTGTGCATTTACAATATTCATTGATTTTTGCCATTGAAAAACATCCAGAAATGATTGAAGCTACTGACTGAATGAAAGGAGCTGGCATCTCACTCTCTTTGAATCTTCTTTATCATGCTAAGAGGAGCAGGAAAAAGCAAAAAATTTCAGAATTGCACCTTGCAATGCGGAGAAATTACTGTTTGTGCATTTACAATATTCATTGATTTTTGCCATTGAAAAACATCATGTTATTCATATACCAGAAATGTTTGAAGCTACTGACTGAATGAAAGGAGCTGACATCTCACTCTCTTTGAATCTTCTTTATCATGCTAAGAGGAGCAGGAAAAAGCAAAAAATTTCAGAATTGCACCTTGCAATGCGGAGAAATTACTGTTTGTGCATTTACAATATTCATTGATTTTTGCCATTGAAAAACATCATGTTATTCATATACCAGAAATGTTTGAAGCTACTGACTGAATGAAAGGAGCTGACATCTCACTCTCTTTGAATCTTCTTTATCATGCTAAGAGGAGCAGGAAAAAGCAAAAAATTTCAGAATTGCACCTTGCAATGCGGAGAAATTACTGTTTGTGCATTTACAATATTCATTGATTTTTGCCATTGAAAAACATCATGTTATTCATGTACCAGAAATGTTTGAAGCTACTGACTGAATGAAAGGAGCTGACATCTCACTCTCTTTGAATCTTCTTTATCATGCTAAGAGGAGCAGGAAAAAGCAAAAAATTTCAGAATTGCACCTTGCAATGCGGAGAAATTACTGTTTGTGCATTTACAATATTCATTGATTTTTGCCATTGAAAAACGTCCAGAAATGATTGAAGCTACTGACTGAATGAAAGGAGCTGGCATCTCACTCTCTTTGAATCTTCTTTATCATGCTAAGAGGAGCAGGAAAAAGCAAAAAATTTCAGAATTGCACCTTGCAATGCGGAGAAATTACTGTTTGTGCATTTACAATATTCATTGATTTTTGCCATTGAAAAACATGTTATTCATATACCAGAAATGTTTGAAGCTACTGACTGAATGAAAGGAGCTGGCACCTCACTCTCTTTGAATCTTCTTTATCATGCTAAGAGGAGCGGGAAAAAGCAAAAAATTTCAGAATTGCACCTTGCAATGCGGAGAAATTACTGTTTGTGCATTTACAATATTCATTGATTTTTGCCATTGAAAAACGTCCAAAAATGATTGAAGGTACTGACTGAATGAAAGGAGCTGGCATCTCACTCTCTTTGAATCTTCTTTATCATGCTAAGAGGAGCAGGAAAAAGCAAAAAATTTCAGAATTGCACCTTGCAATGCGGAGAAATTACTGTTTGTGCATTTACAATATTCATTGGTTTTTGCCATTGAAAAACGTCCAGAAATGATTGAAGCTACTGACTGAATGAAAGGAGCTGGCATCTCACTCTCTTTGAATCTTCTTTATCATGCTAAGAGGAGCAGGAAAAAGCAAAAAATTTCAGAATTGCACCTTGCAATGCGGAGAAATTACAGTTTGTGCATTTACAATATTCATTGATTTTTGCCATTGAAAAACATCCAGAAATGATTGAAGCTACTGACTGAATGAAAGGAGCTGGCATGTCACTCTCTTTGAATCTTCTTTATCATGCTAAGAGGAGCAGGAAAAAGCAAAAAATTTCAGAATTGCACCTTGCAATGCGGAGAAATTACTGTTTGTGCATTTACAATATTCATTGATTTTTGCCATTGAAAAACATCATGTTATTCATATACCAGAAATGTTTGAAGCTACTGACTGAATGAAAGGAGCTGGCATCTCACTCTCTTTGAATCTTCTTTATCATGCTAAGAGGAGCAGGAAAAAGCAAAAAATTTCAGAATTGCACCTTGCAATGTGGAGAAATTACTGTTTGTGCATTTACAATATTCATTGATTTTTACCATTGAAAAACGTCCAGAAATGATTGAAGCTACTGACTGAATGAAAGTAGCTGGCATCTCACTCTCTTTGAATCTTCTTTATCATGCTAAGAGGAGCAGGAAAAAGCAAAAAATTTCAGACTTGCACCTTGCAATGCGGAGAAATTACTGTTTGTGCATTTACAATATTCATTGATTTTTGCCATTGAAAAACATCATGTTATTCATATACCAGAAATGTTTGAAGCTACTGACTGAATGAAAGGAGCTGGCATCTCACTCTCTTTGAATCTTCTTTATCATGCTAAGAGGAGCAGGAAAAAGCAAAAAATTTCAGAATTGCACCTTGCAATGCGGAGAAATTACTGTTTGTGCATTTACAATATTCAATGATTTTTGCCATTGAAAAACGTCCAGAAATGATTGAAGCTACTGACTGAACGAAAGGAGCTGGCATCTCACTCTCTTTGAATCTTCTTTATCATGCTAAGAGGAGCAGGAAAAAGCAAAAAATTTCAGAATTGCACCTTGCAATGCGGAGAAATTACTGTTTGTGCATTTACAATATTCATTGATTTTTGCCATTGAAAAACATCATGTTATTCATATACCAGAAATGTTTGAAGCTACTGACTGAATGAAAGGAGCTGACATCTCACTCTCTTTGAATCTTCTTTATCATGCTAAGAGGAGCAGGAAAAAGCAAAAAATTTCAGAATTGCACCTTGCAATGCGGAGAAATTACTGTTTGTGCATTTACAATATTCATTGATTTTTACCATTGAAAAACGTCCAGAAATGATTGAAGCTACTGACTGAATGAAAGTAGCTGGCATCTCACTCTCTTTGAATCTTCTTTATCATGCTAAGAGGAGCAGGAAAAAGCAAAAAATTTCAGACTTGCACCTTGCAATGCGGAGAAATTACTGTTTGTGCATTTACAATATTCATTGATTTTTGCCATTGAAAAACATCATGTTATTCATATACCAGAAATGTTTGAAGCTACTGACTGAATGAAAGGAGCTGGCATCTCACTCTCTTTGAATCTTCTTTATCATGCTAAGAGGAGCAGGAAAAAGCAAAAAATTTCAGAATTGCACCTTGCAATGCGGAGAAATTACTGTTTGTGCATTTACAATATTCATTGATTTTTGCCATTGAAAAACATCCAGAAATGATTGAAGCTACTGACTGAATGAAAGGAGCTGGCATCTCACTCTCTTTGAATCTTCTTTATCATGCTAAGAGGAGCAGGAAAAAGCAAAAAATTTCAGAATTGCACCTTGCAATGCGGAGAAATTACTGTTTGTGCATTTACAATATTCATTGATTTTTGCCATTGAAAAACATCATGTTATTCATATACCAGAAATGTTTGAAGCTACTGACTGAATGAAAGGAGCTGACATCACACTCTCTTTGAATCTTGTTTATCATGCTAAGAGGAGCAGGAAAAAGCAAAAAATTTCAGAATTGCACCTTGCAATGCGGAGAAATTACTGTTTGTGCATTTACAATATTCATTGATTTTTGCCATTGAAAAACATCCAGAAATGATTGAAGCTACTGACTGAATGAAAGGAGCTGGCATCTCACTCTCTTTGAATCTTCTTTATCATGCTAAGAGGAGCAGGAAAAAGCAAAAAATTTCAGAATTGCACCTTGCAATGCGGAGAAATTACTGTTTGTGCATTTACAATATTCATTGATTTTTGCCATTGAAAAACGTCCAGAAATGATTGAAGGTACTGACTGAATGAAAGGAGCTGGCATCTCACTCTCTTTGAATCTTCTTTATCATGCTAAGAGGAGCAGGAAAAAGCAAAAAATTTCAGAATTGCACCTTGCAATGCGGAGAAATTACTGTTTTGTGCATTTACAATATTCATTGGTTTTTGCCATTGAAAAACGTCCAGAAATGATTGAAGCTACTGACTGAATGAAAGGAGCTGGCATCTCACTCTCTTTGAATCTTCTTTATCATGCTAAGAGGAGCAGGAAAAAGCAAAAAATTTCAGAATTGCACCTTGCAATGCGGAGAAATTACAGTTTGTGCATTTACAATATTCATTGATTTTTGCCATTGAAAAACATCCAGAAATGATTGAAGCTACTGACTGAATGAAAGGAGCTGGCATCTCACTCTCTTTGAATCTTCTTTATCATGCTAAGAGGAGCAGGAAAAAGCAAAAAATTTCAGAATTGCACCTTGCAATGTGGAGAAATTACTGTTTGTGCATTTACAATATTCATTGATTTTTACCATTGAAAAACGTCCAGAAATGATTGAAGCTACTGACTGAATGAAAGTAGCTGGCATCTCACTCTCTTTGAATCTTCTTTATCATGCTAAGAGGAGCAGGAAAAAGCAAAAAATTTCAGACTTGCACCTTGCAATGTGGAGAAATTACTGATTGTGCATTTACAATATTCATTGATTTTTGCCATTGAAAAACATCATGTTATTCATATACCAGAAATGTTTGAAGCTACTGACTGAATGAAAGGAGCTGGCATCTCACTCTCTTTGAATCTTCTTTATCATGCTAAGAGGAGCAGGAAAAAGCAAAAAATTCAAGAATTGCACCTTGCAATGCGGAGAAATTACTGTTTGTGCATTTACAATATTCATTGATTTTTGCCATTGAAAAACATCATGTTATTCATATACCAGAAATGTTTGAAGCTACTGACTGAATGAAAGGAGCTGGCATCTCACTCTCTTTGAATCTTCTTTATCATGCTAAGAGGAGCAGGAAAAAGCAAAAAATTTCAGAATTGCACCTTGCAATGTGGAGAAATTACTGTTTGTGCATTTACAATATTCATTGATTTTTACCATTGAAAAACGTCCAGAAATGATTGAAGCTACTGACTGAATGAAAGTAGCTGGCATCTCACTCTCTTTGAATCTTCTTTATCATGCTAAGAGGAGCAGGAAAAAGCAAAAAATTTCAGACTTGCACCTTGCAATGCGGAGAAATTACTGTTTGTGCATTTACAATATTCATTGATTTTTGCCATTGAAAAACATCATGTTATTCATATACCAGAAATGTTTGAAGCTACTGACTGAATGAAAGGAGCTGGCATCTCACTCTCTTTGAATCTTCTTTATCATGCTAAGAGGAGCAGGAAAAAGCAAAAAATTTCAGAATTGCACCTTGCAATGCGGAGAAATTACTGTTTGTGCATTTACAATATTCATTGATTTTTGCCATTGAAAAACATCATGTTATTCATATACCAGAAATGTTTGAAGCTACTGACTGAATGAAAGGAGCTGACATCACACTCTCTTTGAATCTTGTTTATCATGCTAAGAGGAGCAGGAAAAAGCAAAAAATTTCAGAATTGCACCTTGCAATGCGGAGAAATTACTGTTTGTGCATTTACAATATTCATTGATTTTTGCCATTGAAAAACATCCAGAAATGATTGAAGCTACTGACTGAATGAAAGGAGCTGGCATCTCACTCTCTTTGAATCTTCTTTATCATGCTAAGAGGAGCAGGAAAAAGCAAAAAATTTCAGAATTGCACCTTGCAATGCGGAGAAATTACTGTTTGTGCATTTACAATATTCATTGATTTTTGCCATTGAAAAACGTCCAGAAATGATTGAAGGTACTGACTGAATGAAAGGAGCTGGCATCTCACTCTCTTTGAATCTTCTTTATCATGCTAAGAGGAGCAGGAAAAAGCAAAAAATTTCAGAATTGCACCTTGCAATGCGGAGAAATTACTGTTTTGTGCATTTACAATATTCATTGGTTTTTGCCATTGAAAAACGTCCAGAAATGATTGAAGCTACTGACTGAATGAAAGGAGCTGGCATCTCACTCTCTTTGAATCTTCTTTATCATGCTAAGAGGAGCAGGAAAAAGCAAAAAATTTCAGAATTGCACCTTGCAATGCGGAGAAATTACAGTTTGTGCATTTACAATATTCATTGATTTTTGCCATTGAAAAACATCCAGAAATGATTGAAGCTACTGACTGAATGAAAGGAGCTGGCATCTCACTCTCTTTGAATCTTCTTTATCATGCTAAGAGGAGCAGGAAAAAGCAAAAAATTTCAGAATTGCACCTTGCAACGTGGAGAAATTACTGTTTGTGCATTTACAATATTCATTGATTTTTACCATTGAAAAACGTCCAGAAATGATTGAAGCTACTGACTGAATGAAAGTAGCTGGCATCTCACTCTCTTTGAATCTTCTTTATCATGCTAAGAGGAGCAGGAAAAAGCAAAAAATTTCAGACTTGCACCTTGCAATGCGGAGAAATTACTGTTTGTGCATTTACAATATTCATTGATTTTTGCCATTGAAAAACATCATGTTATTCATATACCAGAAATGTTTGAAGCTACTGACTGAATGAAAGGAGCTGGCATCTCACTCTCTTTGAATCTTCTTTATCATGCTAAGAGGAGCAGGAAAAAGCAAAAAATTTCAGAATTGCACCTTGCAATGCGGAGAAATTACTGTTTGTGCATTTACAATATTCATTGATTTTTGCCATTGAAAAACATCATGTTATTCATATACCAGAAATGATTGAAGCTACTGACTGAATGAAAGGAGCTGGCATCTCACTCTCTTTGAATCTTCTTTATCATGCTAAGAGGAGCAGGAAAAAGTAAAAAATTTCAGAATTGCACCTTGCAATGCGGAGAAATTACTGTTTGTGCATTTATAATATTCAATGATTTTTGCCATTGAAAAACGTCCAGAAATGATTGAAGCTACTGACTGAACGAAAGGAGCTGGCATCTCACTCTCTTTGAATCTTCTTTATCATGCTAAGAGGAGCAGGAAAAAGCAAAAAATTTCAGAATTGCACCTTGCAATGCGGAGAAATTACTGTTTGTGCATTTACAATATTCATTGATTTTTGCCATTGAAAAACATCCAGAAATGATTGAAGCTACTGACTGAATGAAAGGAGCTGGCATCTCACTCTCTTTGAATCTTCTTTATCATGCTAAGAGGAGCAGGAAAAAGCAAAAAATTTCAGAATTGCACCTTGCAATGCGGAGAAATTACTGTTTGTGCATTTACAATATTCATTGATTTTTGCCATTGAAAAACATCATGTTATTCATATACCAGAAATGTTTGAAGCTACTGACTGAATGAAGGGAGCTGACATCTCACTCTCTTTGAATCTTCTTTATCATGCTAAGAGGAGCAGGAAAAAGCAAAAAATTTCAGAATTGCACCTTGCAATGCGGAGAAATTACTGTTTGTGCATTTACAATATTCATTGATTTTTGCCATTGAAAAACATCATGTTATTCATATACCAGAAATGTTTGAAGCTACTGACTGAATGAAAGGAGCTGACATCTCACTCTCTTTGAATCTTCTTTATCATGCTAAGAGGAGCAGGAAAAAGCAAAAAATTTCAGAATTGCACCTTGCAATGCGGAGAAATTACTGTTTGTGCATTTACAATATTCATTGATTTTTGCCATTGAAAAACATCATGTTATTCATGTACCAGAAATGTTTGAAGCTACTGACTGAATGAAAGGAGCTGACATCTCACTCTCTTTGAATCTTCTTTATCATGCTAAGAGGAGCAGGAAAAAGCAAAAAATTTCAGAATTGCACCTTGCAATGCGGAGAAATTACTGTTTGTGCATTTACAATATTCATTGATTTTTGCCATTGAAAAACGTCCAGAAATGATTGAAGCTACTGACTGAATGAAAGGAGCTGGCATCTCACTCTCTTTGAATCTTCTTTATCATGCTAAGAGGAGCAGGAAAAAGCAAAAAATTTCAGAATTGCACCTTGCAATGCGGAGAAATTACTGTTTGTGCATTTACAATATTCATTGATTTTTGCCATTGAAAAACATGTTATTCATATACCAGAAATGTTTGAAGCTACTGACTGAATGAAAGGAGCTGGCACCTCACTCTCTTTGAATCTTCTTTATCATGCTAAGAGGAGCGGGAAAAAGCAAAAAATTTCAGAATTGCACCTTGCAATGCGGAGAAATTACTGTTTGTGCATTTACAATATTCATTGATTTTTGCCATTGAAAAACGTCCAAAAATGATTGAAGGTACTGACTGAATGAAAGGAGCTGGCATCTCACTCTCTTTGAATCTTCTTTATCATGCTAAGAGGAGCAGGAAAAAGCAAAAAATTTCAGAATTGCACCTTGCAATGCGGAGAAATTACTGTTTGTGCATTTACAATATTCATTGGTTTTTGCCATTGAAAAACGTCCAGAAATGATTGAAGCTACTGACTGAATGAAAGGAGCTGGCATCTCACTCTCTTTGAATCTTCTTTATCATGCTAAGAGGAGCAGGAAAAAGCAAAAAATTTCAGAATTGCACCTTGCAATGCGGAGAAATTACAGTTTGTGCATTTACAATATTCATTGATTTTTGCCATTGAAAAACATCCAGAAATGATTGAAGCTACTGACTGAATGAAAGGAGCTGGCATCTCACTCTCTTTGAATCTTCTTTATCATGCTAAGAGGAGCAGGAAAAAGCAAAAAATTTCAGAATTGCACCTTGCAATGCGGAGAAATTACTGTTTGTGCATTTACAATATTCATTGATTTTTGCCATTGAAAAACATCATGTTATTCATATACCAGAAATGTTTGAAGCTACTGACTGAATGAAAGGAGCTGGCATCTCACTCTCTTTGAATCTTCTTTATCATGCTAAGAGGAGCAGGAAAAAGCAAAAAATTTCAGAATTGCACCTTGCAATGTGGAGAAATTACTGTTTGTGCATTTACAATATTCATTGATTTTTACCATTGAAAAACGTCCAGAAATGATTGAAGCTACTGACTGAATGAAAGTAGCTGGCATCTCACTCTCTTTGAATCTTCTTTATCATGCTAAGAGGAGCAGGAAAAAGCAAAAAATTTCAGACTTGCACCTTGCAATGCGGAGAAATTACTGTTTGTGCATTTACAATATTCATTGATTTTTGCCATTGAAAAACATCATGTTATTCATATACCAGAAATGTTTGAAGCTACTGACTGAATGAAAGGAGCTGGCATCTCACTCTCTTTGAATCTTCTTTATCATGCTAAGAGGAGCAGGAAAAAGCAAAAAATTTCAGAATTGCACCTTGCAATGCGGAGAAATTACTGTTTGTGCATTTACAATATTCAATGATTTTTGCCATTGAAAAACGTCCAGAAATGATTGAAGCTACTGACTGAACGAAAGGAGCTGGCATCTCACTCTCTTTGAATCTTCTTTATCATGCTAAGAGGAGCAGGAAAAAGCAAAAAATTTCAGAATTGCACCTTGCAATGCGGAGAAATTACTGTTTGTGCATTTACAATATTCATTGATTTTTGCCATTGAAAAACATCATGTTATTCATATACCAGAAATGTTTGAAGCTACTGACTGAATGAAAGGAGCTGACATCTCACTCTCTTTGAATCTTCTTTATCATGCTAAGAGGAGCAGGAAAAAGCAAAAAATTTCAGAATTGCACCTTGCAATGCGGAGAAATTACTGTTTGTGCATTTACAATATTCATTGATTTTTACCATTGAAAAACGTCCAGAAATGATTGAAGCTACTGACTGAATGAAAGTAGCTGGCATCTCACTCTCTTTGAATCTTCTTTATCATGCTAAGAGGAGCAGGAAAAAGCAAAAAATTTCAGACTTGCACCTTGCAATGCGGAGAAATTACTGTTTGTGCATTTACAATATTCATTGATTTTTGCCATTGAAAAACATCATGTTATTCATATACCAGAAATGTTTGAAGCTACTGACTGAATGAAAGGAGCTGGCATCTCACTCTCTTTGAATCTTCTTTATCATGCTAAGAGGAGCAGGAAAAAGCAAAAAATTTCAGAATTGCACCTTGCAATGCGGAGAAATTACTGTTTGTGCATTTACAATATTCATTGATTTTTGCCATTGAAAAACATCCAGAAATGATTGAAGCTACTGACTGAATGAAAGGAGCTGGCATCTCACTCTCTTTGAATCTTCTTTATCATGCTAAGAGGAGCAGGAAAAAGCAAAAAATTTCAGAATTGCACCTTGCAATGCGGAGAAATTACTGTTTGTGCATTTACAATATTCATTGATTTTTGCCATTGAAAAACATCATGTTATTCATATACCAGAAATGTTTGAAGCTACTGACTGAATGAAAGGAGCTGACATCACACTCTCTTTGAATCTTGTTTATCATGCTAAGAGGAGCAGGAAAAAGCAAAAAATTTCAGAATTGCACCTTGCAATGCGGAGAAATTACTGTTTGTGCATTTACAATATTCATTGATTTTTGCCATTGAAAAACATCCAGAAATGATTGAAGCTACTGACTGAATGAAAGGAGCTGGCATCTCACTCTCTTTGAATCTTCTTTATCATGCTAAGAGGAGCAGGAAAAAGCAAAAAATTTCAGAATTGCACCTTGCAATGCGGAGAAATTACTGTTTGTGCATTTACAATATTCATTGATTTTTGCCATTGAAAAACGTCCAGAAATGATTGAAGGTACTGACTGAATGAAAGGAGCTGGCATCTCACTCTCTTTGAATCTTCTTTATCATGCTAAGAGGAGCAGGAAAAAGCAAAAAATTTCAGAATTGCACCTTGCAATGCGGAGAAATTACTGTTTTGTGCATTTACAATATTCATTGGTTTTTGCCATTGAAAAACGTCCAGAAATGATTGAAGCTACTGACTGAATGAAAGGAGCTGGCATCTCACTCTCTTTGAATCTTCTTTATCATGCTAAGAGGAGCAGGAAAAAGCAAAAAATTTCAGAATTGCACCTTGCAATGCGGAGAAATTACAGTTTGTGCATTTACAATATTCATTGATTTTTGCCATTGAAAAACATCCAGAAATGATTGAAGCTACTGACTGAATGAAAGGAGCTGGCATCTCACTCTCTTTGAATCTTCTTTATCATGCTAAGAGGAGCAGGAAAAAGCAAAAAATTTCAGAATTGCACCTTGCAATGTGGAGAAATTACTGTTTGTGCATTTACAATATTCATTGATTTTTACCATTGAAAAACGTCCAGAAATGATTGAAGCTACTGACTGAATGAAAGTAGCTGGCATCTCACTCTCTTTGAATCTTCTTTATCATGCTAAGAGGAGCAGGAAAAAGCAAAAAATTTCAGACTTGCACCTTGCAATGCGGAGAAATTACTGTTTGTGCATTTACAATATTCATTGATTTTTGCCATTGAAAAACATCATGTTATTCATATACCAGAAATGTTTGAAGCTACTGACTGAATGAAAGGAGCTGGCATCTCACTCTCTTTGAATCTTCTTTATCATGCTAAGAGGAGCAGGAAAAAGCAAAAAATTTCAGAATTGCACCTTGCAATGCGGAGAAATTACTGTTTGTGCATTTACAATATTCATTGATTTTTGCCATTGAAAAACATCATGTTATTCATATACCAGAAATGTTTGAAGCTACTGACTGAATGAAAGGAGCTGGCATCTCACTCTCTTTGAATCTTCTTTATCATGCTAAGAGGAGCAGGAAAAAGCAAAAAATTTCAGAATTGCACCTTGCAATGCGGAGAAATTACTGTTTGTGCATTTACAATATTCATTGATTTTTACCATTGAAAAACGTCCAGAAATGATTGAAGCTACTGACTGAATGAAAGTAGCTGGCATCTCACTCTCTTTGAATCTTCTTTATCATGCTAAGAGGAGCAGGAAAAAGCAAAAAATTTCAGACTTGCACCTTGCAATGCGGAGAAATTACTGTTTGTGCATTTACAATATTCATTGATTTTTGCCATTGAAAAACATCATGTTATTCATATACCAGAAATGTTTGAAGCTACTGACTGAATGAAAGGAGCTGGCATCTCACTCTCTTTGAATCTTCTTTATCATGCTAAGAGGAGCAGGAAAAAGCAAAAAATTTCAGAATTGCACCTTGCAATGCGGAGAAATTACTGTTTGTGCATTTACAATATTCATTGATTTTTGCCATTGAAAAACATCATGTTATTCATATACCAGAAATGATTGAAGCTACTGACTGAATGAAAGGAGCTGGCAATTCACTCTCTTTGAATCTTCTTTATCATGCTAAGAGGAGCAGGAAAAAGCAAAAAATTTCAGAATTGCACCTTGCAATGCGGAGAAATTACTGTTTGTGCATTTACAATATTCATTGATTTTTGCCATTGAAAAACATCATGTTATTCATATACCAGAAATGTTTGAAGCTACTGACTGAATGAAAGGAGCTGACATCACACTCTCTTTGAATCTTGTTTATCATGCTAAGAGGAGCAGGAAAAAGCAAAAAATTTCAGAATTGCACCTTGCAATGCGGAGAAATTACTGTTTGTGCATTTACAATATTCATTGATTTTTGCCATTGAAAAACATCCAGAAATGATTGAAGCTACTGACTGAATGAAAGGAGCTGGCATCTCACTCTCTTTGAATCTTCTTTATCATGCTAAGAGGAGCAGGAAAAAGCAAAAAATTTCAGAATTGCACCTTGCAATGCGGAGAAATTACTGTTTGTGCATTTACAATATTCATTGATTTTTGCCATTGAAAAACGTCCAGAAATGATTGAAGGTACTGACTGAATGAAAGGAGCTGGCATCTCACTCTCTTTGAATCTTCTTTATCATGCTAAGAGGAGCAGGAAAAAGCAAAAAATTTCAGAATTGCACCTTGCAATGCGGAGAAATTACTGTTTTGTGCATTTACAATATTCATTGGTTTTTGCCATTGAAAAACGTCCAGAAATGATTGAAGCTACTGACTGAATGAAAGGAGCTGGCATCTCACTCTCTTTGAATCTTCTTTATCATGCTAAGAGGAGCAGGAAAAAGCAAAAAATTTCAGAATTGCACCTTGCAATGCGGAGAAATTACAGTTTGTGCATTTACAATATTCATTGATTTTTGCCATTGAAAAACATCCAGAAATGATTGAAGCTACTGACTGAATGAAAGGAGCTGGCATCTCACTCTCTTTGAATCTTCTTTATCATGCTAAGAGGAGCAGGAAAAAGCAAAAAATTTCAGAATTGCACCTTGCAATGTGGAGAAATTACTGTTTGTGCATTTACAATATTCATTGATTTTTACCATTGAAAAACGTCCAGAAATGATTGAAGCTACTGACTGAATGAAAGTAGCTGGCATCTCACTCTCTTTGAATCTTCTTTATCATGCTAAGAGGAGCAGGAAAAAGCAAAAAATTTCAGACTTGCACCTTGCAATGCGGAGAAATTACTGTTTGTGCATTTACAATATTCATTGATTTTTGCCATTGAAAAACATCATGTTATTCATATACCAGAAATGTTTGAAGCTACTGACTGAATGAAAGGAGCTGGCATCTCACTCTCTTTGAATCTTCTTTATCATGCTAAGAGGAGCAGGAAAAAGCAAAAAATTTCAGAATTGCACCTTGCAATGCGGAGAAATTACTGTTTGTGCATTTACAATATTCATTGATTTTTGCCATTGAAAAACATCATGTTATTCATATACCAGAAATGTTTGAAGCTACTGACTGAATGAAAGGAGCTGGCATCTCACTCTCTTTGAATCTTCTTTATCATGCTAAGAGGAGCAGGAAAAAGCAAAAAATTTCAGAATTGCACCTTGCAATGTGGAGAAATTACTGTTTGTGCATTTACAATATTCATTGATTTTTACCATTGAAAAACGTCCAGAAATGATTGAAGCTACTGACTGAATGAAAGTAGCTGGCATCTCACTCTCTTTGAATCTTCTTTATCATGCTAAGAGGAGCAGGAAAAAGCAAAAAATTTCAGACTTGCACCTTGCAATGCGGAGAAATTACTGTTTGTGCATTTACAATATTCATTGATTTTTGCCATTGAAAAACATCATGTTATTCATATACCAGAAATGTTTGAAGCTACTGACTGAATGAAAGGAGCTGGCATCTCACTCTCTTTGAATCTTCTTTATCATGCTAAGAGGAGCAGGAAAAAGCAAAAAATTTCAGAATTGCACCTTGCAATGCGGAGAAATTACTGTTTGTGCATTTACAATATTCATTGATTTTTGCCATTGAAAAACATCATGTTATTCATATACCAGAAATGATTGAAGCTACTGACTGAATGAAAGGAGCTGGCGTCTCACTCTCTTTGAATCTTCTTTATCATGCTAAGAGGAGCAGGAAAAAGTAAAAAATTTCAGAATTGCACCTTGCAATGCGGAGAAATTAACGTTTGTGCATTTATAATATTCAATGATTTTTGCCATTGAAAAACGTCCAGAAATGATTGAAGCTACTGACTGAACGAAAGGAGCTGGCATCTCACTCTCTTTGAATCTTCTTTATCATGCTAAGAGGAGCAGGAAAAAGCAAAAAATTTCAGAATTGCACCTTGCAATGCGGAGAAATTACTGTTTGTGCATTTACAATATTCATTGATTTTTGCCATTGAAAAACATCCAGAAATGATTGAAGCTACTGACTGAATGAAAGGAGCTGGCATCTCACTCTCTTTGAATCTTCTTTATCATGCTAAGAGGAGCAGGAAAAAGCAAAAAATTTCAGAATTGCACCTTGCAATGCGGAGAAATTACTGTTTGTGCATTTACAATATTCATTGATTTTTGCCATTGAAAAACATCATGTTATTCATATACCAGAAATGTTTGAAGCTACTGACTGAATGAAAGGAGCTGACATCTCACTCTCTTTGAATCTTCTTTATCATGCTAAGAGGAGCAGGAAAAAGCAAAAAATTTCAGAATTGCACCTTGCAATGCGGAGAAATTACTGTTTGTGCATTTACAATATTCATTGATTTTTGCCATTGAAAAACATCATGTTATTCATATACCAGAAATGTTTGAAGCTACTGACTGAATGAAAGGAGCTGACATCTCACTCTCTTTGAATCTTCTTTATCATGCTAAGAGGAGCAGGAAAAAGCAAAAAATTTCAGAATTGCACCTTGCAATGCGGAGAAATTACTGTTTGTGCATTTACAATATTCATTGATTTTTGCCATTGAAAAACATCATGTTATTCATGTACCAGAAATGTTTGAAGCTACTGACTGAATGAAAGGAGCTGACATCTCACTCTCTTTGAATCTTCTTTATCATGCTAAGAGGAGCAGGAAAAAGCAAAAAATTTCAGAATTGCACCTTGCAATGCGGAGAAATTACTGTTTGTGCATTTACAATATTCATTGATTTTTGCCATTGAAAAACGTCCAGAAATGATTGAAGCTACTGACTGAATGAAAGGAGCTGGCATCTCACTCTCTTTGAATCTTCTTTATCATGCTAAGAGGAGCAGGAAAAAGCAAAAAATTTCAGAATTGCACCTTGCAATGCGGAGAAATTACTGTTTGTGCATTTACAATATTCATTGATTTTTGCCATTGAAAAACATGTTATTCATATACCAGAAATGTTTGAAGCTACTGACTGAATGAAAGGAGCTGGCACCTCACTCTCTTTGAATCTTCTTTATCATGCTAAGAGGAGCGGGAAAAAGCAAAAAATTTCAGAATTGCACCTTGCAATGCGGAGAAATTACTGTTTGTGCATTTACAATATTCATTGATTTTTGCCATTGAAAAACGTCCAGAAATGATTGAAGGTGCTGACTGAATGAAAGGAGCTGGCATCTCACTCTCTTTGAATCTTCTTTATCATGCTAAGAGGAGCAGGAAAAAGCAAAAAATTTCAGAATTGCACCTTGCAATGCGGAGAAATTACTGTTTGTGCATTTACAATATTCATTGGTTTTTGCCATTGAAAAACGTCCAGAAATGATTGAAGCTACTGACTGAATGAAAGGAGCTGGCATCTCACTCTCTTTGAATCTTCTTTATCATGCTAATAGGAGCAGGAAAAAGCAAAAAATTTCAGAATTGCACCTTGCAATGCGGAGAAATTACAGTTTGTGCATTTACAATATTCATTGATTTTTGCCATTGAAAAACATCCAGAAATGATTGAAGCTACTGACTGAATGAAAGGAGCTGGCATCTCACTCTCTTTGAATCTTCTTTATCATGCTAAGAGGAGCAGGAAAAAGCAAAAAATTTCAGAATTGCACCTTGCAATGCGGAGAAATTACTGTTTTGTGCATTTACAATATTCATTGGTTTTTGCCATTGAAAAACGTCCAGAAATGATTGAAGCTACTGACTGAATGAAAGGAGCTGGCATCTCACTCTCTTTGAATCTTCTTTATCATGCTAAGAGGAGCAGGAAAAAGCAAAAAATTTCAGAATTGCACCTTGCAATGCGGAGAAATTACAGTTTGTGCATTTACAATATTCATTGATTTTTGCCATTGAAAAACATCCAGAAATGATTGAAGCTACTGACTGAATGAAAGGAGCTGGCATCTCACTCTCTTTGAATCTTCTTTATCATGCTAAGAGGAGCAGGAAAAAGCAAAAAATTTCAGAATTGCACCTTGCAATGTGGAGAAATTACTGTTTGTGCATTTACAATATTCATTGATTTTTACCATTGAAAAACGTCCAGAAATGATTGAAGCTACTGACTGAATGAAAGTAGCTGGCATCTCACTCTCTTTGAATCTTCTTTATCATGCTAAGAGGAGCAGGAAAAAGCAAAAAATTTCAGACTTGCACCTTGCAATGCGGAGAAATTACTGTTTGTGCATTTACAATATTCATTGATTTTTGCCATTGAAAAACATCATGTTATTCATATACCAGAAATGTTTGAAGCTACTGACTGAATGAAAGGAGCTGGCATCTCACTCTCTTTGAATCTTCTTTATCATGCTAAGAGGAGCAGGAAAAAGCAAAAAATTTCAGAATTGCACCTTGCAATGCGGAGAAATTACTGTTTGTGCATTTACAATATTCATTGATTTTTGCCATTGAAAAACATCATGTTATTCATATACCAGAAATGTTTGAAGCTACTGACTGAATGAAAGGAGCTGGCATCTCACTCTCTTTGAATCTTCTTTATCATGCTAAGAGGAGCAGGAAAAAGCAAAAAATTTCAGAATTGCACCTTGCAATGTGGAGAAATTACTGTTTGTGCATTTACAATATTCATTGATTTTTACCATTGAAAAACGTCCAGAAATGATTGAAGCTACTGACTGAATGAAAGTAGCTGGCATCTCACTCTCTTTGAATCTTCTTTATCATGCTAAGAGGAGCAGGAAAAAGCAAAAAATTTCAGACTTGCACCTTGCAATGCGGAGAAATTACTGTTTGTGCATTTACAATATTCATTGATTTTTGCCATTGAAAAACATCATGTTATTCATATACCAGAAATGTTTGAAGCTACTGACTGAATGAAAGGAGCTGGCATCTCACTCTCTTTGAATCTTCTTTATCATGCTAAGAGGAGCAGGAAAAAGCAAAAAATTTCAGAATTGCACCTTGCAATGCGGAGAAATTACTGTTTGTGCATTTACAATATTCATTGATTTTTGCCATTGAAAAACATCATGTTATTCATATACCAGAAATGATTGAAGCTACTGACTGAATGAAAGGAGCTGGCGTCTCACTCTCTTTGAATCTTCTTTATCATGCTAAGAGGAGCAGGAAAAAGTAAAAAATTTCAGAATTGCACCTTGCAATGCGGAGAAATTAACGTTTGTGCATTTATAATATTCAATGATTTTTGCCATTGAAAAACGTCCAGAAATGATTGAAGCTACTGACTGAACGAAAGGAGCTGGCATCTCACTCTCTTTGAATCTTCTTTATCATGCTAAGAGGAGCAGGAAAAAGCAAAAAATTTCAGAATTGCACCTTGCAATGCGGAGAAATTACTGTTTGTGCATTTACAATATTCATTGATTTTTGCCATTGAAAAACATCCAGAAATGATTGAAGCTACTGACTGAATGAAAGGAGCTGGCATCTCACTCTCTTTGAATCTTCTTTATCATGCTAAGAGGAGCAGGAAAAAGCAAAAAATTTCAGAATTGCACCTTGCAATGCGGAGAAATTACTGTTTGTGCATTTACAATATTCATTGATTTTTGCCATTGAAAAACATCATGTTATTCATATACCAGAAATGTTTGAAGCTACTGACTGAATGAAAGGAGCTGACATCTCACTCTCTTTGAATCTTCTTTATCATGCTAAGAGGAGCAGGAAAAAGCAAAAAATTTCAGAATTGCACCTTGCAATGCGGAGAAATTACTGTTTGTGCATTTACAATATTCATTGATTTTTGCCATTGAAAAACATCATGTTATTCATATACCAGAAATGTTTGAAGCTACTGACTGAATGAAAGGAGCTGACATCTCACTCTCTTTGAATCTTCTTTATCATGCTAAGAGGAGCAGGAAAAAGCAAAAAATTTCAGAATTGCACCTTGCAATGCGGAGAAATTACTGTTTGTGCATTTACAATATTCATTGATTTTTGCCATTGAAAAACATCATGTTATTCATGTACCAGAAATGTTTGAAGCTACTGACTGAATGAAAGGAGCTGACATCTCACTCTCTTTGAATCTTCTTTATCATGCTAAGAGGAGCAGGAAAAAGCAAAAAATTTCAGAATTGCACCTTGCAATGCGGAGAAATTACTGTTTGTGCATTTACAATATTCATTGATTTTTGCCATTGAAAAACGTCCAGAAATGATTGAAGCTACTGACTGAATGAAAGGAGCTGGCATCTCACTCTCTTTGAATCTTCTTTATCATGCTAAGAGGAGCAGGAAAAAGCAAAAAATTTCAGAATTGCACCTTGCAATGCGGAGAAATTACTGTTTGTGCATTTACAATATTCATTGATTTTTGCCATTGAAAAACATGTTATTCATATACCAGAAATGTTTGAAGCTACTGACTGAATGAAAGGAGCTGGCACCTCACTCTCTTTGAATCTTCTTTATCATGCTAAGAGGAGCGGGAAAAAGCAAAAAATTTCAGAATTGCACCTTGCAATGCGGAGAAATTACTGTTTGTGCATTTACAATATTCATTGATTTTTGCCATTGAAAAACGTCCAGAAATGATTGAAGGTGCTGACTGAATGAAAGGAGCTGGCATCTCACTCTCTTTGAATCTTCTTTATCATGCTAAGAGGAGCAGGAAAAAGCAAAAAATTTCAGAATTGCACCTTGCAATGCGGAGAAATTACTGTTTGTGCATTTACAATATTCATTGGTTTTTGCCATTGAAAAACGTCCAGAAATGATTGAAGCTACTGACTGAATGAAAGGAGCTGGCATCTCACTCTCTTTGAATCTTCTTTATCATGCTAATAGGAGCAGGAAAAAGCAAAAAATTTCAGAATTGCACCTTGCAATGCGGAGAAATTACAGTTTGTGCATTTACAATATTCATTGATTTTTGCCATTGAAAAACATCCAGAAATGATTGAAGCTACTGACTGAATGAAAGGAGCTGGCATCTCACTCTCTTTGAATCTTCTTTATCATGCTAAGAGGAGCAGGAAAAAGCAAAAAATTTCAGAATTGCACCTTGCAATGCGGAGAAATTACTGTTTGTGCATTTACAATATTCATTGATTTTTGCCATTGAAAAACATCATGTTATTCATATACCAGAAATGTTTGAAGCTACTGACTGAATGAAAGGAGCTGGCATCTCACTCTCTTTGAATCTTCTTTATCATGCTAAGAGGAGCAGGAAAAAGCAAAAAATTTCAGAATTGCACCTTGCAATGTGGAGAAATTACTGTTTGTGCATTTACAATATTCATTGATTTTTACCATTGAAAAACGTCCAGAAATGATTGAAGCTACTGACTGAATGAAAGTAGCTGGCATCTCACTCTCTTTGAATCTTCTTTATCATGCTAAGAGGAGCAGGAAAAAGCAAAAAATTTCAGACTTGCACCTTGCAATGCGGAGAAATTACTGTTTGTGCATTTACAATATTCATTGATTTTTGCCATTGAAAAACATCATGTTATTCATATACCAGAAATGTTTGAAGCTACTGACTGAATGAAAGGAGCTGGCATCTCACTCTCTTTGAATCTTCTTTATCATGCTAAGAGGAGCAGGAAAAAGCAAAAAATTTCAGAATTGCACCTTGCAATGCGGAGAAATTACTGTTTGTGCATTTACAATATTCATTGATTTTTGCCATTGAAAAACATCCAGAAATGATTGAAGCTACTGACTGAATGAAAGGAGCTGGCATCTCACTCTTTTTGAATCTTCTTTATCATGCTAAGAGGAGCAGGAAAAAGCAAAAAATTTCAGAATTGCACCTTGCAATGCGGAGAAATTACTGTTTGTGCATTTACAATATTCATTGATTTTTGCCATTGAAAAACATCATGTTATTCATATACCAGAAATGTTTGAAGCTACTGACTGAATGAAAGGAGCTGGCATCTCACTCTCTTTGAATCTTCTTTATCATGCTAAGAGGAGCAGGAAAAAGCAAAAAATTTCAGAATTGCACCTTGCAATGCGGAGAAATTACTGTTTGTGCATTTACAATATTCATTGATTTTTGCCATTGAAAAACATCATGTTATTCATATACCAGAAATGTTTGAAGCTACTGACTGAATGAAAGGAGCTGGCATCTCACTCTCTTTGAATCTTCTTTATCATGCTAAGAGGAGCAGGAAAAAGCTAAAAATTTCAGAATTGCACCTTGCAATGTGGAGAAATTACTGTTTGTGCATTTACAATATTCATTGATTTTTACCATTGAAAAACGTCCAGAAATGATTGAAGCTACTGACTGAATGAAAGTAACTGGCATCTCACTCTCTTTGAATCTTCTTTATCATGCTAAGAGGAGCAGGAAAAAGCAAAAAATTTCAGACTTGCACCTTGCAATGCGGAGAAATTACTGTTTGTGCATTTACAATATTCATTGATTTTTGCCATTGAAAAACATCATGTTATTCATATACCAGAAATGTTTGAAGCTACTGACTGAGTGAAAGGAGCTGGCATCTCACTCTCTTTGAATCTTCTTTATCATGCTAAGAGGAGCAGGAAAAAGCAAAAAATTTCAGAATTGCACCTTGCAATGCGGAGAAATTACTGTTTGTGCATTTACAATATTCATTGATTTTTGCCATTGAAAAACGTCCAGAAATGATTGAAGCTACTGACTGAATGAAAGGAGCTGGCATCTCACTCTCTTTGAATCTTCTTTATCATGCTAAGAGGAGCAGGAAAAAGCAAAAAATTTCAGAATTGCACCTTGCAATGCGGAGAAATTACAGTTTGTGCATTTACAATATTCATTGATTTTTGCCATTGAAAAACATCCAGAAATGATTGAAGCTACTGACTGAATGAAAGGAGCTGGCATCTCACTCTCTTTGAATCTGCTTTATCATGCTAAGAGGAGCAGGAAAAAGCAAAAAATTTCAGAATTGCACCTTGCAATGCGGAGAAATTACTGTTTGTGCATTTACAATATTCATTGATTTTTGCCATTGAAAAACATCATGTTATTCATATACCAGAAATGTTTGAAGCTACTGACTGAATGAAAGGAGCTGGCATCTCACTCTCTTTGAATCTTCTTTATCATGCTAAGAGGAGCAGGAAAAAGCAAAAAATTTCAGAATTGCACCTTGCAATGTGGAGAAATTACTGTTTGTGCATTTACAATATTCATTGATTTTTACCATTGAAAAACGTCCAGAAATGATTGAAGCTACTGACTGAATGAAAGTAGCTGGCATCTCACTCTCTTTGAATCTTCTTTATCATGCTAAGAGGAGCAGGAAAAAGCAAAAAATTTCAGACTTGCACCTTGCAATGCGGAGAAATTACTGTTTGTGCATTTACAATATTCATTGATTTTTGCCATTGAAAAACATCATGTTATTCATATACCAGAAATGTTTGAAGCTACTGACTGAATGAAAGGAGCTGGCATCTCACTCTCTTTGAATCTTCTTTATCATGCTAAGAGGAGCAGGAAAAAGCAAAAAATTTCAGAATTGCACCTTGCAATGCGGAGAAATTACTGTTTGTGCATTTACAATATTCATTGATTTTTGCCATTGAAAAACATCATGTTATTCATATACCAGAAATGTTTGAAGCTACTGACTGAATGAAAGGAGCTGGCATCTCACTCTCTTTGAATCTTCTTTATCATGCTAAGAGGAGCAGGAAAAAGCAAAAAATTTCAGAATTGCACCTTGCAATGCGGAGAAATTACTGTTTGTGCTTTTACAATATTCATTGATTTTTGCCATTGAAAAACGTCCAGAAATGATTGAAGCTACTGACTGAATGAAAGGAGCTGGCATCTCACTCTCTTTGAATCTTCTTTATCATGCTAAGAGGAGCAGGAAAAATCAAAAAATTTCAGAATTGCACCGTGCAATGTTGAGATATTACTGTTTGTGCATTTACAATATTCATTGATTTTTGCCATTGAAAAACATGTTTTTCATATACCAGAAATGTTTGAAGCTACTGACTGAATGAAAGGAGCTGGCATCTCACTCTCTTTGAATCTTCTTTATCATGCTAGGATTAGCAGGAAAAAGCAAAAAATTTCAGAATTGCACCTTGCAATGTGGAGTTATTACTGTTTGTGCATTTACAATATTCATTGATTTTTGCCATTGAAAAACATGTTTTTCATATACCAGAAATGTTTGAAGCTACTGACTGAATGAAAGGAGCTGGCATCTCACTCTCTTTGAATCTTCTTTATCATGCTAGGATTAACAGGAAAAAGCTAAAAATTTCATAATTGCACCGTGCAATGTGGAGATATTACTGTTTGTGCATTTACAATATTCATTGATTTTTGCCATTGAAAAACATGTTTTTCATATACCAGAAATGTTTGAAGCTACTGACTGAATGAAAGGAGCTGGCATCTCACTCTCTTTGAATCTTCTTTATCATGCTAGGATTAGCAGGAAAAAGCAAAAAATTTCAGAATTGCACCTTGCAATGTGGAGATATTACTGTTTGTGCATTTACAATATTCATTGATTTTTGCCATTGAAAAACATGTTTTTCATATACCAGAAATGTTTGAAGCTACTGACTGAATGAAAGGAGCTGGCATCTCACTCTCTTTGAATCTTCTTTATCATGCTAGGATTAACAGGAAAAAGCTAAAAATTTCAGAATTGCACCGTGCAATGTGGAGATATTACTGTTTGTGCATTTACAATATTCATTGATTTTTGCCATTGAAAAACATGTTTTTCATATACCAGAAATGTTTGAAGCTACTGACTGAATGAAAGGAGCTGGCATCTCACTCTCTTTGAATCTTCTTTATCATGCTAGGATTAGCAGGAAAAAGCAAAAAATTTCAGAATTGCACCTTGCAATGTGGAGATATTACTGTTTGTGCATTTACAATATTCATTGATTTTTGCCATTGAAAAACATGTTTTTCATATACCAGAAATGTTTGAAGCTACTGACTGAATGAAAGGAGCTGGCATCTCACTCTCTTTGAATCTTCTTTATCATGCTAGGATTAACAGGAAAAAGCTAAAAATTTCAGAATTGCACCGTGCAATGTGGAGATATTACTGTTTGTGCATTTACAATATTCATTGATTTTTGCCATTGAAAAACATGTTTTTCATATACCAGAAATGTTTGAAGCTACTGACTGAATGAAATGAGCTGGCATCTCACTCTCTTTGAATCTTCTTTATCATGCTAAGAGGAGCAGGAAAAAGCAAAAAATTTCAGAATTGCACCTTGCAATGCGGAGAAATTACTGTTTGTGCATTTACAATATTCATTGATTTTTGCCATTGAAAAACATCCAGAAATGATTGAAGCTACTGACTGAATGAAAGGAGCTGGCATCTCACTCTCTTTGAATCTTCTTTATCATGCTAAGAGGAGCAGGAAAAAGCAAAAAATTTCAGAATTGCACCTTGCAATGCGGAGAAATTACTGTTTGTGCATTTACAATATTCATTGATTTTTGCCATTGAAAAACGTCCAGAAATGATTGAAGCTACTGACTGAATGAAAGGAGCTGGCATCTCAGTCTCTTTGAATCTTCTTTATCATGCTAAGAGGAGCAGGAAAAAGCAAAAAATTTCAGAATTGCACCTTGCAATGCGGAGAAATTACTGTTTGTGCATCTACAATATTCATTGATTTTTGCCGTTGAAAAACATCCAGAAATGATTGAAGCTACTGACTGAATGAAAGGAGCTGGCATCTCACTCTCTTTGAGTCTTCTTTACCATGCTAAGAGGAGCAGGAAAAAGCAAAAAATTTCAGAATTGCACCTTGCAATGCGGAGAAATTACTGTTTGTGCATTTACAATATTCATTGATTTTTGCCATTGAAAAACGTCCAGAAATGATTGAAGCTACTGACTGAATGAAAGGAGCTGGCATCTCACTCTCTTTGAATCTTCTTTATCATGCTAAGAGGAGCAGGAAAAAGCAAAAAATTTCAGAATTGCACCTTGCAATGCGGAGAAATTACTGTTTGTGCATTTACAATATTCATTGATTTTTGCCATTGAAAAACGTCCAGAAATGATTGAAGCTACTGACTGAATGAAAGGAGCTGGCATCTCACTCTCTTTGAATCTTCTTTATCATGCTAAGAGGAGCAGGAAAAAGCAAAAAATTTCAGAATTGCACCTTGCAATGTGGAGATATTACTGTTTGTGCATTTACAATATTCATTGATTTTTGCCATTGAAAAACATGTTTTTCATATACCAGAAATGTTTGAAGCTACTGACTGAATGAAAGGAGCTGGCATCTCACTCTCTTTGAATCTTCTTTATCATGCTAGGATTAACAGGAAAAAGCAAAAAATTTCAGAATTGCACCTTGCAATGTGGAGATATTACTGTTTGTGCATTTACAATATTCATTGATTTTTGCCATTGAAAAACGTTTTTCATATACCAGAAATGTTTGAAGCTACTGACTGAATGAAAGGAGCTGGCATCTCACTCTCTTTGAATCTTCTTTATCATGCTAGGATTAGCAGGAAAAAGCAAAAAATTTCAGAATTGCACCTTGCAATGTGGAGTTATTACTGTTTGTGCATTTACAATATTCATTGATTTTTGCCATTGAAAAACATGTTTTTCATATACCAGAAATGTTTGAAGCTACTGACTGAATGAAAGGAGCTGGCATCTCACTCTCTTTGAATCTTCTTTATCATGCTAGGATTAACAGGAAAAAGCTAAAAATTTCATAATTGCACCGTGCAATGTGGAGATATTACTGTTTGTGCATTTACAATATTCATTGATTTTTGCCATTGAAAAACATGTTTTTCATATACCAGAAATGTTTGAAGCTACTGACTGAATGAAAGGAGCTGGCATCTCACTCTCTTTGAATCTTCTTTATCATGCTAGGATTAGCAGGAAAAAGCAAAAAATTTCAGAATTGCACCTTGCAATGTGGAGATATTACTGTTTGTGCATTTACAATATTCATTGATTTTTGCCATTGAAAAACATGTTTTTCATATACCAGAAATGTTTGAAGCTACTGACTGAATGAAAGGAGCTGGCATCTCACTCTCTTTGAATCTTCTTTATCATGCTAGGATTAACAGGAAAAAGCTAAAAATTTCAGAATTGCACCGTGCAATGTGGAGATATTACTGTTTGTGCATTTACAATATTCATTGATTTTTGCCATTGAAAAACATGTTTTTCATATACCAGAAATGTTTGAAGCTACTGACTGAATGAAAGGAGCTGGCATCTCACTCTCTTTGAATCTTCTTTATCATGCTAGGATTAGCAGGAAAAAGCAAAAAATTTCAGAATTGCACCTTGCAATGTGGAGATATTACTGTTTGTGCATTTACAATATTCATTGATTTTTGCCATTGAAAAACATGTTTTTCATATACCAGAAATGTTTGAAGCTACTGACTGAATGAAAGGAGCTGGCATCTCACTCTCTTTGAATCTTCTTTATCATGCTAGGATTAACAGGAAAAAGCTAAAAATTTCAGAATTGCACCGTGCAATGTGGAGATATTACTGTTTGTGCATTTACAATATTCATTGATTTTTGCCATTGAAAAACATGTTTTTCATATACCAGAAATGTTTGAAGCTACTGACTGAATGAAAGGAGCTGGCATCTCACTCTCTTTGAATCTTCTTTATCATGCTAAGAGGAGCAGGAAAAAGCAAAAAATTTCAGAATTGCACCTTGCAATGCGGAGAAATTACTGTTTGTGCATTTACAATATTCATTGATTTTTGCCATTGAAAAACATCCAGAAATGATTGAAGCTACTGACTGAATGAAAGGAGCTGGCATCTCACTCTCTTTGAATCTTCTTTATCATGCTAAGAGGAGCAGGAAAAAGCAAAAAATTTCAGAATTGCACCTTGCAATGCGGAGAAATTACTGTTTGTGCATTTACAATATTCATTGATTTTTGCCATTGAAAAACGTCCAGAAATGATTGAAGCTACTGACTGAACGAAAGGAGCTGGCATCTCAGTCTCTTTGAATCTTCTTTATCATGCTAAGAGGAGCAGGAAAAAGCAAAAAATTTCAGAATTGCACCTTGCAATGCGGAGAAATTACTGTTTGTGCATCTACAATATTCATTGATTTTTGCCGTTGAAAAACGTCCAGAAATGATTGAAGCTACTGACTGAATGAAAGGAGCTGGCATCTCACTCTCTTTGAGTCTTCTTTACCATGCTAAGAGGAGCAGGAAAAAGCAAAAAATTTCAGAATTGCACCTTGCAATGCGGAGAAATTACTGTTTGTGCATTTACAATATTCATTGATTTTTGCCATTGAAAAACGTCCAGAAATGATTGAAGCTACTGACTGAATGAAAGGAGCTGGCATCTCACTCTCTTTGAATCTTCTTTATCATGCTAAGAGGAGCAGGAAAAAGCAAAAAATTTCAGAATTGCACCTTGCAATGCGGAGAAATTACTGTTTGTGCATTTACAATATTCATTGATTTTTGCCATTGAAAAACATCATGTTATTCATATACCAGAAATGATTGAAGCTACTGACTGAATGAAAGGAGCTGGCATATCACTCTCTTTGAATCTTCTTTATCATGCTAAGAGGAGCAGGAAAAAGCAAAAGATTTCAGAATTGCACCTTGCAATGCGGAGAAATTACTGTTTGTGCATTTACAATATTCATTGATTTTTGCCATTGAAAAACGTCCAGAAATGATTGAAGCTACTGACTGAATGAAAGGAGCTGGCATCTCACTCTCTGAATCTTCTTTATCATGCTAAGAGGAGCAGGAAAAAGCAAAAATTTCAGAATTGCACCTTGCAATGCGGAGAAATTACTGTTTGTGCATTTACAATATTCATTGATTTTTGCCATTGAAAAACATCATGTTATTCATATACCAGAAATGTTTGAAGCTACTGACTGAATGAAAGGAGCTGGCATCTCACTCTCTTTGAATCTTCTTTATCATGCTAGGATTAGCAGGAAAAAGCAAAAAATTTCAGAATTGCACCTTGCAATGTGGAGATATTACTGTTTGTGCATTTACAATATTCATTGATTTTTGCCATTGAAAAACATGTTTTTCATATACCAGAAATGTTTGAAGCTACTGACTGAATGAAAGGAGCTGGCATCTCACTCTCTTTGAATCTTCTTTATCATGCTAGGATTAACAGGAAAAAGCTAAAAATTTCAGAATTGCACCGTGCAATGTGGAGATATTACTGTTTGTGCATTTACAATATTCATTGATTTTTGCCATTGAAAAACGTCCAGAAATGATTGAAGCTACTGACTGAATGAAAGGAGCTGGCATCTCAGTCTCTTTGAATCTTCTTTATCATGCTAAGAGGAGCAGGAAAAAGCAAAAAATTTCAGAATTGCACCTTGCAATGCGGAGAAATTACTGTTTGTGCATCTACAATATTCATTGATTTTTGCCGTTGAAAAACGTCCAGAAATGATTGAAGCTACTGACTGAATGAAAGGAGCTGGCATCTCACTCTCTTTGAGTCTTCTTTACCATGCTAAGAGGAGCAGGAAAAAGCAAAAAATTTCAGAATTGCACCTTGCAATGCGGAGAAATTACTGTTTGTGCATTTACAATATTCATTGATTTTTGCCATTGAAAAACGTCCAGAAATGATTGAAGCTACTGACTGAATGAAAGGAGCTGGCATCTCACTCTCTTTGAATCTTCTTTATCATGCTAAGAGGAGCAGGAAAAAGCAAAAAATTTCAGAATTGCACCTTGCAATGTGGAGATATTACTGTTTGTGCATTTACAATATTCATTGATTTTTGCCATTGAAAAACATGTTTTTCATATACCAGAAATGTTTGAAGCTACTGACTGAATGAAAGGAGCTGGCATCTCACTCTCTTTGAATCTTCTTTATCATGCTAGGATTAACAGGAAAAAGCAAAAAATTTCAGAATTGCACCTTGCAATGTGGAGATATTACTGTTTGTGCATTTACAATATTCATTGATTTTTGCCATTGAAAAACGTTTTTCATATACCAGAAATGTTTGAAGCTACTGACTGAATGAAAGGAGCTGGCATCTCACTCTCTTTGAATCTTCTTTATCATGCTAGGATTAACAGGAAAAAGCTAAAAATTTCAGAATTGCACCGTGCAATGTTGAGATATTACTGTTTGTGCATTTACAATATTCATTGATTTTTGCCATTGAAAAACATGTTTTTCATATACCAGAAATGTTTGAAGCTACTGACTGAATGAAAGGAGCTGGCATCTCACTCTCTTTGAATCTTCTTTATCATGCTAGGATTAGCAGGAAAAAGCAAAAAATTTCAGAATTGCACCTTGCAATGTGGAGTTATTACTGTTTGTGCATTTACAATATTCATTGATTTTTGCCATTGAAAAACATGTTTTTCATATACCAGAAATGTTTGAAGCTACTGACTGAATGAAAGGAGCTGGCATCTCACTCTCTTTGAATCTTCTTTATCATGCTAGGATTAACAGGAAAAAGCTAAAAATTTCATAATTGCACCGTGCAATGTGGAGATATTACTGTTTGTGCATTTACAATATTCATTAATTTTTGCCATTGAAAAACATGTTTTTCATATACCAGAAATGTTTGAAGCTACTGACTGAATGAAAGGAGCTGGCATCTCACTCTCTTTGAATCTTCTTTATCATGCTAGGATTAGCAGGAAAAAGCAAAAAATTTCAGAATTGCACCTTGCAATGTGGAGATATTACTGTTTGTGCATTTACAATATTCATTGATTTTTGCCATTGAAAAACATGTTTTTCATATACCAGAAATGTTTGAAGCTACTGACTGAATGAAAGGAGCTGGCATCTCACTCTCTTTGAATCTTCTTTATCATGCTAGGATTAACAGGAAAAAGCTAAAAATTTCAGAATTGCACCGTGCAATGTGGAGATATTACTGTTTGTGCATTTACAATATTCATTGATTTTTGCCATTGAAAAACATGTTTTTCATATACCAGAAATGTTTGAAGCTACTGACTGAATGAAAGGAGCTGGCATCTCACTCTCTTTGAATCTTCTTTATCATGCTAGGATTAGCAGGAAAAAGCAAAAAATTTCAGAATTGCACCTTGCAATGTGGAGATATTACTGTTTGTGCATTTACAATATTCATTGATTTTTGCCATTGAAAAACATGTTTTTCATATACCAGAAATGTTTGAAGCTACTGACTGAATGAAAGGAGCTGGCATCTCACTCTCTTTGAATCTTCTTTATCATGCTAGGATTAACAGGAAAAAGCTAAAAATTTCAGAATTGCACCGTGCAATGTGGAGATATTACTGTTTGTGCATTTACAATATTCATTGATTTTTGCCATTGAAAAACATGTTTTTCATATACCAGAAATGTTTGAAGCTACTGACTGAATGAAAGGAGCTGGCATCTCACTCTCTTTGAATCTTCTTTATCATGCTAAGAGGAGCAGGAAAAAGCAAAAAATTTCAGAATTGCACCTTGCAATGCGGAGAAATTACTGTTTGTGCATTTACAATATTCATTGATTTTTGCCATTGAAAAACATCCAGAAATGATTGAAGCTACTGACTGAATGAAAGGAGCTGGCATCTCACTCTCTTTGAATCTTCTTTATCATGCTAAGAGGAGCAGGAAAAAGCAAAAAATTTCAGAATTGCACCTTGCAATGCGGAGAAATTACTGTTTGTGCATTTACAATATTCATTGATTTTTGCCATTGAAAAACGTCCAGAAATGATTGAAGCTACTGACTGAATGAAAGGAGCTGGCATCTCAGTCTCTTTGAATCTTCTTTATCATGCTAAGAGGAGCAGGAAAAAGCAAAAAATTTCAGAATTGCACCTTGCAATGCGGAGAAATTACTGTTTGTGCATCTACAATATTCATTGATTTTTGCCGTTGAAAAACGTCCAGAAATGATTGAAGCTACTGACTGAATGAAAGGAGCTGGCATCTCACTCTCTTTGAGTCTTCTTTACCATGCTAAGAGGAGCAGGAAAAAGCAAAAAATTTCAGAATTGCACCTTGCAATGCGGAGAAATTACTGTTTGTGCATTTACAATATTCATTGATTTTTGCCATTGAAAAACGTCCAGAAATGATTGAAGCTACTGACTGAATGAAAGGAGCTGGCATCTCACTCTCTTTGAATCTTCTTTATCATGCTAAGAGGAGCAGGAAAAAGCAAAAAATTTCAGAATTGCACCTTGCAATGCGGAGAAATTACTGTTTGTGCATTTACAATATTCATTGATTTTTGCCATTGAAAAACATCATGTTATTCATATACCAGAAATGATTGAAGCTACTGACTGAATGAAAGGAGCTGGCATATCACTCTCTTTGAATCTTCTTTATCATGCTAAGAGGAGCAGGAAAAAGCAAAAAATTTCAGAATTGCACCTTGCAATGCGGAGAAATTACTGTTTGTGCATTTACAATATTCATTGATTTTTGCCATTGAAAAACGTCCAGAAATGATTGAAGCTACTGACTGAATGAAAGGAGCTGGCATCTCACTCTCTGAATCTTCTTTATCATGCTAAGAGGAGCAGGAAAAAGCAAAACATTTCAGAATTGCACCTTGCAATGCGGAGAAATTACTGTTTGTGCATTTACAATATTCATTGATTTTTGCCATTGAAAAACGTCCAGAAATGATTGAAGCTACTGACTGAATGAAAGGAGCTCTCATCTCACTCTCTTTGAATCTTCTTTATCATGCTAAGAGGAGCAGGAAAAAGCAAAAAATTTCAGAATTGCACCTTGCAATGCGGAGAAATTACTGTTTGTGCATTTACAATATTCATTGATTTTTGCCATTGAAAAACATCATGTTATTCATATACCAGAAATGTTTGAAGCTACTGACTGAATGAAAGGAGCTGGCATCTCACTCTCTTTGAATCTTCTTTATCATGCTAAGAGGAGCAGGAAAAAGCAAAAAATTTCAGAATTGCACCTTCAATGCGGAGAAATTACTGTTTGTGCATTTACAATATTCATTGATTTTTGCCATTGAAAAACGTCCAGAAATGATTGAAGCTACTGACTGAATGAAAGGAGCTGGCATCTCACTCTTTTTGAATCTTCTTTATCATGCTAAGAGGAGCAGGAAAAAGCAAAAAATTTCAGAATTGCACCTTGCAATGCGGAGATATTACTGTTTGTGCATTTACAATATTCATTAATTTTTGCCATTGAAAAACATCATGTTATTCATATACCAGAAATGATTGAAGCTACTGACTGAATGAAAGGAGCTGGCATCTCACTCTCTTTGAATCTTCTTTATCATGCTAAGAGGAGCAGGAAAAAGCAAAAAATTTCAGAATTGCACCTTGCAATGCGGAGAAATTACTGTTTGTGCATTTACAATATTCATTGATTTTTGCCATTGAAAAACATCATGTTATTCATATACCAGAAATGTTTGAAGCTACTGACTGAATGAAAGGAGCTGGCATCTCACTCTCTTTGAATCTTCTTTATCATACTAAGAGGAGCAGGAAAAAGCAAAAAATTTCAGAATTGCACCTTGCAATGCGGAGAAATTACTGTTTGTGCATTTACAATATTCATTGATTTTTGCCATTGAAAAACGTCCAGAAATGATTGAAGCTACTGACTGAATGAAAGGAGCTGGCATCTCACTCTCTTTGAATCTTCTTTATCATGCTAAGAGGAGCAGGAAAAAGCAAAAAATTTCAGAATTGCACCTTGCAATGCGGAGAAATTACTGTTTGTGCATTTACAATATTCATTGATTTTTGCCATTGAAAAACATCATGTTATTCATATACCAGAAATGATTGAAGCTACTGACTGAATGAAAGGAGCTGGCATATCACTCTCTTTGAATCTTCTTTATCATGCTAAGAGGAGCAGGAAAAAGCAAAAAATTTCAGAATTGCACCTTGCAATGCGGAGAAATTACTGTTTGTGCATTTACAATATTCATTGATTTTTGCCATTGAAAAACGTCCAGAAATGATTGAAGCTACTGACTGAATGAAAGGAGCTGGCATCTCACTCTCTGAATCTTCTTTATCATGCTAAGAGGAGCAGGAAAAAGCAAAACATTTCAGAATTGCACCTTGCAATGCGGAGAAATTACTGTTTGTGCATTTACAATATTCATTGATTTTTGCCATTGAAAAACGTCCAGAAATGATTGAAGCTACTGACTGAATGAAAGGAGCTCTCATCTCACTCTCTTTGAATCTTCTTTATCATGCTAAGAGGAGCAGGAAAAAGCAAAAAATTTCAGAATTGCACCTTGCAATGCGGAGAAATTACTGTTTGTGCATTTACAATATTCATTGATTTTTGCCATTGAAAAACATCATGTTATTCATATACCAGAAATGTTTGAAGCTACTGACTGAATGAAAGGAGCTGGCATCTCACTCTCTTTGAATCTTCTTTATCATGCTAAGAGGAGCAGGAAAAAGCAAAAAATTTCAGAATTGCACCTTCAATGCGGAGAAATTACTGTTTGTGCATTTACAATATTCATTGATTTTTGCCATTGAAAAACGTCCAGAAATGATTGAAGCTACTGACTGAATGAAAGGAGCTGGCATCTCACTCTCTTTGAATCTTCTTTATCATGCTAAGAGGAGCAGGAAAAAGCAAAAAATTTCAGAATTGCACCTTGCAATGCGGAGATATTACTGTTTGTGCATTTACAATATTCATTAATTTTTGCCATTGAAAAACATCATGTTATTCATATACCAGAAATGATTGAAGCTACTGACTGAATGAAAGGAGCTGGCATCTCACTCTCTTTGAATCTTCTTTATCATGCTAAGAGGAGCAGGAAAAAGCAAAAAATTTCAGAATTGCACCTTGCAATGCGGAGAAATTACTGTTTGTGCATTTACAATATTCATTGATTTTTGCCATTGAAAAACATCATGTTATTCATATACCAGAAATGTTTGAAGCTACTGACTGAATGAAAGGAGCTGGCATCTCACTCTCTTTGAATCTTCTTTATCATGCTAAGAGGAGCAGGAAAAAGCAAAAAATTTCAGAATTGCACCTTCAATGCGGAGAAATTACTGTTTGTGCATTTACAATATTCATTGATTTTTGCCATTGAAAAACGTCCAGAAATGATTGAAGCTACTGACTGAATGAAAGGAGCTGGCATCTCACTCTCTTTGAATCTTCTTTATCATGCTAAGAGGAGCAGGAAAAAGCAAAAAATTTCAGAATTGCACCTTGCAATGCGGAGAAATTACTGTTTGTGCATTTACAATATTCATTGATTTTTGCCATTGAAAAACATCATGTTATTCATATACCAGAAATGATTGAAGCTACTGACTGAATGAAAGGAGCTGGCATATCACTCTCTTTGAATCTTCTTTATCATGCTAAGAGGAGCAGGAAAAAGCAAAAAATTTCAGAATTGCACCTTGCAATGCGGAGAAATTACTGTTTGTGCATTTACAATATTCATTGATTTTTGCCATTGAAAAACGTCCAGAAATGATTGAAGCTACTGACTGAATGAAAGGAGCTGGCATCTCACTCTCTGAATCTTCTTTATCATGCTAAGAGGAGCAGGAAAAAGCAAAACATTTCAGAATTGCACCTTGCAATGCGGAGAAATTACTGTTTGTGCATTTACAATATTCATTGATTTTTGCCATTGAAAAACGTCCAGAAATGATTGAAGCTACTGACTGAATGAAAGGAGCTCTCATCTCACTCTCTTTGAATCTTCTTTATCATGCTAAGAGGAGCAGGAAAAAGCAAAAAATTTCAGAATTGCACCTTGCAATGCGGAGAAATTACTGTTTGTGCATTTACAATATTCATTGATTTTTGCCATTGAAAAACATCATGTTATTCATATACCAGAAATGTTTGAAGCTACTGACTGAATGAAAGGAGCTGGCATCTCACTCTCTTTGAATCTTCTTTATCATGCTAAGAGGAGCAGGAAAAAGCAAAAAATTTCAGAATTGCACCTTCAATGCGGAGAAATTACTGTTTGTGCATTTACAATATTCATTGATTTTTGCCATTGAAAAACGTCCAGAAATGATTGAAGCTACTGACTGAATGAAAGGAGCTGGCATCTCACTCTCTTTGAATCTTCTTTATCATGCTAAGAGGAGCAGGAAAAAGCAAAAAATTTCAGAATTGCACCTTGCAATGCGGAGATATTACTGTTTGTGCATTTACAATATTCATTAATTTTTGCCATTGAAAAACATCATGTTATTCATATACCAGAAATGATTGAAGCTACTGACTGAATGAAAGGAGCTGGCATCTCACTCTCTTTGAATCTTCTTTATCATGCTAAGAGGAGCAGGAAAAAGCAAAAAATTTCAGAATTGCACCTTGCAATGCGGAGAAATTACTGTTTGTGCATTTACAATATTCATTGATTTTTGCCATTGAAAAACATCTTGTTATTCATATACCAGAAATGTTTGAAGCTACTGACTGAATGAAAGGAGCTGGCATCTCACTCTCTTTGAATCTTCTTTATCATACTAAGAGGAGCAGGAAAAAGCAAAAAATTTCAGAATTGCACCTTGCAATGCGGAGAAATTACTGTTTGTGCATTTACAATATTCATTGATTTTTGCCATTGAAAAACGTCCAGAAATGATTGAAGCTACTGACTGAATGAAAGGAGCTGGCATCTCACTCTCTTTGAATCTTCTTTATCATGCTAAGAGGAGCAGGAAAAAGCAAAAAATTTCAGAATTGCACCTTGCAATGCGGAGAAATTACTGTTTGTGCATTTACAATATTCATTGATTTTTGCCATTGAAAAACGTCCAGAAATGATTGAAGCTACTGACTGAATGAAAGGAGCTGGCATCTCACTCTCTGTGAATCTTCTTTATCATGCTAAGAGGAGCAGGAAAAAGCAAAAATTTCAGAATTGCACCTTGCAATGCGGAGAAATTACTGTTTGTGCATTTACAATATTCATTGATTTTTGCCATTGAAAAACATCATGTTATTCATATACCAGAAATGTTTGAAGCTACTGACTGAATGAAAGGAGCTGGCATCTCACTCTCTTTGAATCTTCTTTATCATGCTAGGATTAGCAGGAAAAAGCAAAAAATTTCAGAATTGCACCTTGCAATGTGGAGATATTACTGTTTGTGCATTTACAATATTCATTGATTTTTGCCATTGAAAAACGTTTTTCATATACCAGAAATGTTTGAAGCTACTGACTGAATGAAAGGAGCTGGCATCTCACTCTCTTTGAATCTTCTTTATCATGCTAGGATTAACAGGAAAAAGCTAAAAATTTCAGAATTGCACCGTGCAATGTGGAGATATTACTGTTTGTGCATTTACAATATTCATTGATTTTTGCCATTGAAAAACATGTTTTTCATATACCAGAAATGTTTGAAGCTACTGACTGAATGAAAGGAGCTGGCATCTCACTCTCTTTGAATCTTCTTTATCATGCTAGGATTAGCAGGAAAAAGCAAAAAATTTCAGAATTGCACCTTGCAATGCGGAGAAATTACTGTTTGTGCATTTACAATATTCATTGATTTTTGCCATTGAAAAACATCATGTTATTCATATACCAGAAATGTTTGAAGCTACTGACTGAATGAAAGGAGCTGGCATCTCACTCTCTTTGAATCTTCTTTATCATACTAAGAGGAGCAGGAAAAAGCAAAAAATTTCAGAATTGCACCTTGCAATGCGGAGAAATTACTGTTTGTGCATTTACAATATTCATTGATTTTTGCCATTGAAAAACGTCCAGAAATGATTGAAGCTACTGACTGAATGAAAGGAGCTGGCATCTCACTCTCTTTGAATCTTCTTTATCATGCTAAGAGGAGCAGGAAAAAGCAAAAAATTTCAGAATTGCACCTTGCAATGCGGAGAAATTACTGTTTGTGCATTTACAATATTCATTGATTTTTGCCATTGAAAAACATCATGTTATTCATATACCAGAAATGATTGAAGCTACTGACTGAATGAAAGGAGCTGGCATATCACTCTCTTTGAATCTTCTTTATCATGCTAAGAGGAGCAGGAAAAAGCAAAAAATTTCAGAATTGCACCTTGCAATGCGGAGAAATTACTGTTTGTGCATTTACAATATTCATTGATTTTTGCCATTGAAAAACGTCCAGAAATGATTGAAGCTACTGACTGAATGAAAGGAGCTGGCATCTCACTCTCTGAATCTTCTTTATCATGCTAAGAGGAGCAGGAAAAAGCAAAACATTTCAGAATTGCACCTTGCAATGCGGAGAAATTACTGTTTGTGCATTTACAATATTCATTGATTTTTGCCATTGAAAAACGTCCAGAAATGATTGAAGCTACTGACTGAATGAAAGGAGCTCTCATCTCACTCTCTTTGAATCTTCTTTATCATGCTAAGAGGAGCAGGAAAAAGCAAAAAATTTCAGAATTGCACCTTGCAATGCGGAGAAATTACTGTTTGTGCATTTACAATATTCATTGATTTTTGCCATTGAAAAACATCATGTTATTCATATACCAGAAATGTTTGAAGCTACTGACTGAATGAAAGGAGCTGGCATCTCACTCTCTTTGAATCTTCTTTATCATGCTAAGAGGAGCAGGAAAAAGCAAAAAATTTCAGAATTGCACCTTCAATGCGGAGAAATTACTGTTTGTGCATTTACAATATTCATTGATTTTTGCCATTGAAAAACGTCCAGAAATGATTGAAGCTACTGACTGAATGAAAGGAGCTGGCATCTCACTCTCTTTGAATCTTCTTTATCATGCTAAGAGGAGCAGGAAAAAGCAAAAAATTTCAGAATTGCACCTTGCAATGCGGAGATATTACTGTTTGTGCATTTACAATATTCATTAATTTTTGCCATTGAAAAACATCATGTTATTCATATACCAGAAATGATTGAAGCTACTGACTGAATGAAAGGAGCTGGCATCTCACTCTCTTTGAATCTTTATCATGCTAAGAGGAGCAGGAAAAAGCAAAAAATTTCAGAATTGCACCTTGCAATGCGGAGAAATTACTGTTTGTGCATTTACAATATTCATTGATTTTTGCCATTGAAAAACATCATGTTATTCATATACCAGAAATGATTGAAGCTACTGACTGAATGAAAGGAGCTGGCATATCACTCTCTTTGAATCTTCTTTATCATGCTAAGAGGAGCAGGAAAAAGCAAAAAATTTCAGAATTGCACCTTGCAATGCGGAGAAATTACTGTTTGTGCATTTACAATATTCATTGATTTTTGCCATTGAAAAACGTCCAGAAATGATTGAAGCTACTGACTGAATGAAAGGAGCTGGCATCTCACTCTCTGAATCTTCTTTATCATGCTAAGAGGAGCAGGAAAAAGCAAAACATTTCAGAATTGCACCTTGCAATGCGGAGAAATTACTGTTTGTGCATTTACAATATTCATTGATTTTTGCCATTGAAAAACGTCCAGAAATGATTGAAGCTACTGACTGAATGAAAGGAGCTCTCATCTCACTCTCTTTGAATCTTCTTTATCATGCTAAGAGGAGCAGGAAAAAGCAAAAAATTTCAGAATTGCACCTTGCAATGCGGAGAAATTACTGTTTGTGCATTTACAATATTCATTGATTTTTGCCATTGAAAAACATCATGTTATTCATATACCAGAAATGTTTGAAGCTACTGACTGAATGAAAGGAGCTGGCATCTCACTCTCTTTGAATCTTCTTTATCATGCTAAGAGGAGCAGGAAAAAGCAAAAAATTTCAGAATTGCACCTTCAATGCGGAGAAATTACTGTTTGTGCATTTACAATATTCATTGATTTTTGCCATTGAAAAACGTCCAGAAATGATTGAAGCTACTGACTGAATGAAAGGAGCTGGCATCTCACTCTCTTTGAATCTTCTTTATCATGCTAAGAGGAGCAGGAAAAAGCAAAAAATTTCAGAATTGCACCTTGCAATGCGGAGATATTACTGTTTGTGCATTTACAATATTCATTAATTTTTGCCATTGAAAAACATCATGTTATTCATATACCAGAAATGATTGAAGCTACTGACTGAATGAAAGGAGCTGGCATCTCACTCTCTTTGAATCTTTATCATGCTAAGAGGAGCAGGAAAAAGCAAAAAATTTCAGAATTGCACCTTGCAATGCGGAGAAATTACTGTTTGTGCATTTACAATATTCATTGATTTTTGCCATTGAAAAACATCATGTTATTCATATACCAGAAATGTTTGAAGCTACTGACTGAATGAAAGGAGCTGGCATCTCACTCTCTTTGAATCTTCTTTATCATACTAAGAGGAGCAGGAAAAAGCAAAAAATTTCAGAATTGCACCTTGCAATGCGGAGAAATTACTGTTTGTGCATTTACAATATTCATTGATTTTTGCCATTGAAAAACGTCCAGAAATGATTGAAGCTACTGACTGAATGAAAGGAGCTGGCATCTCACTCTCTTTGAATCTTCTTTATCATGCTAAGAGGAGCAGGAAAAAGCAAAAAATTTCAGAATTGCACCTTGCAATGCGGAGAAATTACTGTTTGTGCATTTACAATATTCATTGATTTTTGCCATTGAAAAACGTCCAGAATGATTGAAGCTACTGACTGAATGAAAGGAGCTGGCATCTCACTCTCTTTGAATCTTCTTTATCATGCTAAGAGGAGCAGGAAAAAGCAAAAATTTCAGAATTGCACCTTGCAATGCGGAGAAATTACTGTTTGTGCATTTACAATATTCATTGATTTTTGCCATTGAAAAACATCATGTTATTCATATACCAGAAATGTTTGAAGCTACTGACTGAATGAAAAGAGCTGGCATCTCACTCTCTTTGAATCTTCTTTATCATGCTAGGATTAGCAGGAAAAAGCAAAAAATTTCAGAATTGCACCTTGCAATGTGGAGATATTACTGTTTGTGCATTTACAATATTCATTGATTTTTGCCATTGAAAAACATGTTTTTCATATACCAGAAATGTTTGAAGCTACTGACTGAATGAAAGGAGCTGGCATCTCACTCTCTTTGAATCTTCTTTATCATGCTAGGATTAACAGGAAAAAGCTAAAAATTTCAGAATTGCACCGTGCAATGTGGAGATATTACTGTTTGTGCATTTACAATATTCATTGATTTTTGCCATTGAAAAACATGTTTTTCATATACCAGAAATGTTTGAAGCTACTGACTGAATGAAAGGAGCTGGCATCTCACTCTCTTTGAATCTTCTTTATCATGCTAGGATTAGCAGGAAAAAGCAAAAAATTTCAGAATTGCACCTTGCAATGTGGAGATATTACTGTTTGTGCATTTACAATATTCATTGATTTTTGCCATTGAAAAACATGTTTTTCATATACCAGAAATGTTTGAAGCTACTGACTGAATGAAAGGAGCTGGCATCTCACTCTCTTTGAATCTTCTTTATCATGCTAGGATTAACAGGAAAAAGCTAAAAATTTCAGAATTGCACCGTGCAATGTGGAGATATTACTGTTTGTGCATTTACAATATTCATTGATTTTTGCCATTGAAAAACATGTTTTTCATATACCAGAAATGTTTGAAGCTACTGACTGAATGAAAGGAGCTGGCATCTCACTCTCTTTGAATCTTCTTTATCATGCTAGGATTAGCAGGAAAAAGCAAAAAATTTCAGAATTGCACCTTGCAATGTGGAGATATTACTGTTTGTGCATTTACAATATTCATTGATTTTTGCCATTGAAAAACATGTTTTTCATATACCAGAAATGTTTGAAGCTACTGACTGAATGAAAGGAGCTGGCATCTCACTCTCTTTGAATCTTCTTTATCATGCTAGGATTAACAGGAAAAAGCAAAGAATTTCAGAATTGCACCTTGCAATGTGGAGATATTACTGTTTGTGCATTTACAATATTCATTGATTTTTGCCATTGAAAAACATGTTTTTCATATACCAGAAATGTTTGAAGCTACTGACTGAATGAAAGGAGCTGGCATCTCACTCTCTTTGAATCTTCTTTATCATGCTAGGATTAACAGGAAAAAGCTAAAAATTTCAGAATTGCACCGTGCAATGTGGAGATATTACTGTTTGTGCATTTACAATATTCATTGATTTTTGCCATTGAAAAACATGTTTTTCATATACCAGAAATGTTTGAAGCTACTGACTGAATGAAAGGAGCTGGCATCTCACTCTCTTTGAATCTTCTTTATCATGCTAGGATTAGCAGGAAAAAGCAAAAAATTTCAGAATTGCACCTTGCAATGTGGAGATATTACTGTTTGTGCATTTACAATATTCATTGATTTTTGCCATTGAAAAACATGTTTTTCATATACCAGAAATGTTTGAAGCTACTGACTGAATGAAAGGAGCTGGCATCTCACTCTCTTTGAATCTTCTTTATCATGCTAGGATTAGCAGGAAAAAGCAAAAAATTTCAGAATTGCACCTTGCAATGTGGAGATATTACTGTTTGTGCATTTACAATATTCATTGATTTTTGCCATTGAAAAACATGTTTTTCATATACCAGAAATGTTTGAAGCTACTCACTGAATGAAAGGAGCTGGCATCTCACTCTCTTTGAATCTTCTTTATCATGCTAGGATTAACAGGAAAAAGCAAAAAATTTCAGAATTGCACCTTGCAATGTGGAGATATTACTGTTTGTGCATTTACAATATTCATTGATTTTTGCCATTGAAAAACATGTTTTTCATATACCAGAAATGTTTGAAGCTACTGACTGAATGAAAGGAGCTGGCATCTCACTCTCTTTGAATCTTCTTTATCATGCTAGGATTAACAGGAAAAAGCTAAAAATTTCAGAATTGCACCGTGCAATGTTGAGATATTACTGTTTGTGCATTTACAATATTCATTGATTTTTGCCATTGAAAAACATGTTTTTCATATACCAGAAATGTTTGAAGCTACTGACTGAATGAAAGGAGCTGGCATCTCACTCTCTTTGAATCTTCTTTGTCATGCTAGGATTAGCAGGAAAAAGCAAAAAATTTCAGAATTGCACCTTGCAATGTGGAGATATTACTGTTTGTGCATTTACAATATTCATTGATTTTTGCCATTGAAAAACATGTTTTTCATATACCAGAAATGTTTGAAGCTACTGACTGAATGAAAGGAGCTGGCATCTCACTCTCTTTGAATCTTCTTTATCATGCTAGGATTAACAGGAAAAAGCTAAAAATTTCATAATTGCACCGTGCAATGTGGAGATATTACTGTTTGTGCATTTACAATATTCATTGATTTTTGCCATTGAAAAACATGTTTTTCATATACCAGAAATGTTTGAAGCTACTGACTGAATGAAAGGAGCTGGCATCTCACTCTCTTTGAATCTTCTTTATCATGCTAGGATTAACAGGAAAAAGCTAAAAATTTCAGAATTGCACCGTGCAATGTGGAGATATTACTGTTTGTGCATTTACAATATTCATTGATTTTTGCCATTGAAAAACATGTTTTTCATATACCAGAAATGTTTGAAGCTACTGACTGAATGAAAGGAGCTGGCATCTCACTCTCTTTGAATCTTTATCATGCTAGGATTAGCAGGAAAAAGCAAAAAATTTCAGAATTGCACCTTGCAATGTGGAGATATTACTGTTTGTGCATTTACAATATTCATTGATTTTTGCCATTGAAAAACATGTTTTTCATATACCAGAAATGTTTGAAGCTACTGACTGAATGAAAGGAGCTGGCATCTCACTCTCTTTGAATCTTCTTTATCATGCTAGGATTAACAGGAAAAAGCAAAAAATTTCAGAATTGCACCTTGCAATGTGGAGATATTACTGTTTGTGCATTTACAATATTCATTGATTTTTGCCATTGAAAAACATGTTTTTCATATACCAGAAATGTTTGAAGCTACTGACTGAATGAAAGGAGCTGGCATCTCACTCTCTTTGAATCTTCTTTATCATGCTAGGATTAACAGGAAAAAGCTAAAAATTTCAGAATTGCACCGTGCAATGTGGAGATATTACTGTTTGTGCATTTACAATATTCATTGATTTTTGCCATTGAAAAACATGTTTTTCATATACCAGAAATGTTTGAAGCTACTGACTGAATGAAAGGAGCTGGCATCTCACTCTCTTTGAATCTTCTTTATCATGCTAGGATTAACAGGAAAAAGCAAAAAATTTCAGAATTGCACCTTGCAATGTGGAGATATTACTGTTTGTGCATTTACAATATTCATTGATTTTTGCCATTGAAAAACATGTTTTTCATATACCAGAAATGTTTGAAGCTACTGACTGAATGAAAGGAGCTGGCATCTCACTCTCTTTGAATCTTCTTTATCATGCTAGGATTAACAGGAAAAAGCTAAAAATTTCAGAATTGCACCGTGCAATGTGGAGATATTACTGTTTGTGCATTTACAATATTCATTGATTTTTGCCATTGAAAAACATGTTTTTCATATACCAGAAATGTTTGAAGCTACTGACTGAATGAAAGGAGCTGGCATCTCACTCTCTTTGAATCTTCTTTATCATGCTAGGATTAGCAGGAAAAAGCAAAAAATTTCAGAATTGCACCTTGCAATGTGGAGATATTACTGTTGTGCATTTACAATATTCATTGATTTTTGCCATTGAAAAACATGTTTTTCATATACCAGAAATGTTTGAAGCTACTGACTGAATGAAAGGAGCTGGCATCTCACTCTCTTTGAATCTTCTTTATCATGCTAGGATTAACAGGAAAAAGCTAAAAATTTCAGAATTGCACCGTGCAATGTGGAGATATTACTGTTTGTGCATTTACAATATTCATTGATTTTTGCCATTGAAAAACATGTTTTTCATATACCAGAAATGTTTGAAGCTACTGACTGAATGAAAGGAGCTGGCATCTCACTCTCTTTGAATCTTCTTTATCATGCTAGGATTAGCAGGAAAAAGCAAAAAATTTCAGAATTGCACCTTGCAATGTGGAGATATTACTGTTTGTGCATTTACAATATTCATTGATTTTTGCCATTGAAAAACATGTTTTTCATATACCAGAAATGTTTGAAGCTACTGACTGAATGAAAGGAGCTGGCATCTCACTCTCTTTGAATCTTCTTTATCATGCTAGGATTAACAGGAAAAAGCAAAAAATTTCAGAATTGCACCTTGCAATGTGGAGATATTACTGTTTGTGCATTTACAATATTCATTGATTTTTGCCATTGAAAAACATGTTTTTCATATACCAGAAATGTTTGAAGCTACTGACTGAATGAAAGGAGCTGGCATCTCACTCTCTTTGAATCTTCTTTATCATGCTAGGATTAACAGGAAAAAGCTAAAAATTTCAGAATTGCACCGTGCAATGTGGAGATATTACTGTTTGTGCATTTACAATATTCATTGATTTTTGCCATTGAAAAACATGTTTTTCATATACCAGAAATGTTTGAAGCTACTGACTGAATGAAAGGAGCTGGCATCTCACTCTCTTTGAATCTTCTTTATCATGCTAGGATTAGCAGGAAAAAGCAAAAAATTTCAGAATTGCACCTTGCAATGTGGAGATATTACTGTTTGTGCATTTACAATATTCATTGATTTTTGCCATTGAAAAACATGTTTTTCATATACCAGAAATGTTTGAAGCTACTGACTGAATGAAAGGAGCTGGCATCTCACTCTCTTTGAGTCTTCTTTATCATGCTAGGATTAACAGGAAAAAGCTAAAAATTTCAGAATTGCACCGTGCAATGTGGAGATATTACTGTTTGTGCATTTACAATATTCATTGATTTTTGCCATTGAAAAACATGTTTTTCATATACCAGAAATGTTTGAAGCTACTGACTGAATGAAAGGAGCTGGCATCTCACTCTTTGAATCTTCTTTATCATGCTAGGATTAGCAGGAAAAAGCAAAAAATTTCAGAATTGCACCTTGCAATGTGGAGATATTACTGTTTGTGCATTTACAATATTCATTGATTTTTGCCATTGAAAAACATGTTTTTCATATACCAGAAATGTTTGAAGCTACTGACTGAATGAAAGGAGCTGGCATCTCACTCTCTTTGAATCTTCTTTATCATGCTAGGATTAACAGGAAAAAGCAAAGAATTTCAGAATTGCACCTTGCAATGTGGAGATATTACTGTTTGTGCATTTACAATATTCATTGATTTTTGCCATTGAAAAACATGTTTTTCATATACCAGAAATGTTT